>NC_080545.1:21278635-21338635 GCF_028640845.1 Ahaetulla prasina | reverse complement strand
TACCATAAGTTTTACTCTTCCCTTAGGTATGGAGCAGTAGTGGGTTTCACTTACTTTTGTTACTAGTTCGGAACTGTGAGAGTGCACGGTGCTTCTGTTCATGTGCATAACCTTCTGCGCATGTGCAGAGCATCTGTGATGATGTCTGGGTGGGTGGTCAGAGCCTCCCGCCATTGCGGCTACCAGTTCGCCCGAATCGGGGTGAACCGGTAGAAACCCACTACTGGTATGGAGGTCATATTGTATTGAGCTTATTGTTTCTTTTCAACCCTAAACTGGAAAGTAAACAAGCTTCTCTATACCTACCTGCCTATCTACTTACCAATTCACACAGGGCAATTATATTCAACATATATAGATATGTCCAACTATCTAGCTAAAATTAATTAAAATCAAAAGAAATGGATAAAATATTATAGTAAACAGCAGATCCAAATTAAAATGTGGTCTACATTAACACTATTAACATTGGGACAATTGATCCTACTTTGAAAAGGAATTTCACCAATTAGATTTGTTAGTAGAAAAGCTTCCGTTTCATATTTTCTATTTCTCTTTTGGGAGTTAAATATGGACTGGGTTCTTCACAGGTGATCACTAGAACCCTACAGTCTTAACCAGGAGATATAAATTGGATGCTTAATGTTCTCTACAAGGCAGGTACCAGAGAATAAATCTGCTTCTTGTATTGAGTATAGCTGAGTTTCTGAAGCATTTTTGAAGCCCACTCCAACTGGAATGCATTTTGCTAATCTACCATAAATTTCTTGGATGCCCTTTATTCGCATTACATAAAGTGCAAGCCATTTCTATGATATTCAAAAGGTCATCTGTTGTTCCTCTACAGGAGCTTTATTTTGTGAGGCTTTAAGTAGCACAAAGTGGTGCCACTGGGTTATATAATTCTATGGTAAAGGTAAAAGTAAAGGTTCCCCTCGCACATATCGCACATAGTCATTCCCAAATCTAGAGGGTGGTGCTCATCTCCGTTTCAAAGCCGAAGAGTCAGTGCTGTCCAAAGACATCTCCGTGGTCATGTGGCCAGCATGACTAAATATCAAAGGCGCATGGAACACTATTACCTTCCCACCAAAGGTGGTCCCTATTTTTCTACTTGCATTTTTAACGTGCTTTCAAACTGCTAGGTTGGCAGAAGTTGGGACAAGTAATGGGACCTCACCCCATTATGCAGCACTAGGGATTCAAACCTCTGAACTGCCGACCTTTAGATCGACATCCTCAGTGTCTTAGCCACTGAGCCACCCTTTTGCTCTTTTAATAAGGGTACCTAAAACGATAACAACAATAAGCACAGAGCACTAAAATCAAAAGAAATTGATTTCTTGAATACTTTAGGGGGGGAAAAAATACCCAGAAACTGTTTTGACACCGAATCCAAAAGTAGAAAAATAAACATGGAAATTGAGATTGAATTTGGGTCAATCACCAGGACCAGAAATTTACTCTATGGAGCTTTTGGACTCATTTGCCTTCATTCATAAACATGGAAATGTTCAAATGTATTTAATAGTTTACTCAAATCAAGAAACATATGATTGCTGAATGCCTTTCTTAACTGACTTTCAAGACTTCAGTTTTCTGAAGGAACCATGTGAAATAAAACTCACAATTCTATGTCAACATAAAATCATAGTTCGACATTAAATATCTGTTAGGAATGAACAAATAAGCCCAAGTCAAATCCAAATATTAATTTATTATAACCAGTAGGATTAACCAAATCGAATATTTAAAAAAAACCCTGAAAGATAGTTTGTGACTATAAGCAGGAAAGAAAGGAGAAACCTGTTATTTATTTATTTATTTATTTGTTGAGTATGTATTAGATAATATATATGTATAAGCATGAATTGAATACATAAAATGAATACAATTAAAGGGGACATTAGGACAGGGACGGTAGGCATGCTGGTGCTCTTATGCATGCCCCTTACAGACCTGTTAGGAATGGGGTGAGGTCAACAGTAGACAGTCTAAGGTTAAAGTTTTGGGGGTTTGGGGAAGAAACCACAGAGTCTGGTAGTGCATTCCAAGCATTGACCACTCTGTTGCTGAAGTCATATTTTCTGCAATTGAGTTTGGATTGGTTTATCTTAAGTTTTTATCTATTGTGTGCTCATGTATTGTTGTGGTTGAAGCTGAAGTACTCACTGAGAGGTAGGACATTGTAGCAGATGATTTTATGAGCTATGTTTAGGTCATACAGAAGGCTAAATTTTCTATGCCCAAAATTTCAAGTCTGGTGGCATAAGATATTTTGTTGCGAGCGGAGGAATACTAATATTGTAATTTTTATACTACAAAGAGCAGACATAAAATAAAAACAATAACAAGGGAATGAACTTCATGAATTCTCGGTATTTGTGGTTTGTGAAATTAGAAGCATTGTTTGAGATAATATGTCTGCTAACAATTGGGTAGAGAGGAAGCAAAAATTCTGAGAAATTTCAGTCCAATTAAGTGATAGTTACAATTCTTTAAATAATTTATTTTGGTGGATATTATAAATAGCCATACATAAATAAATAAATCATGTATGGAGAGAGGAAAAGCTAGCAGCTTATTGTTTACTTGTTCAATGATTCATATGTACTAAATGGATGGTTAAAATGGATAGAACACAGAATTTCACAAGACTTCAACACCAAAAAAAAATACTTGTTTTTATTTATTTATTTATTTATTTAATTTCTTTGCTCTCCATCTCAACATGAAATGACTCCGTGTGGCTCACAATGCCAAAAAGAATAAAACAATACAAAACCACCATAAATATGAATAAGAATAAAACACCATAAAAATACAAATTATAGAATAGAATAGAATAGAATAGAATAGAATAGAATAGAATAGAATAGAATAGAATAGAATAGAATAGAATAGAATAGAATAGAATAGAATAGAATTTTTTATTGGCCAAGTGCGATTGGAAACACAAGGAATGTGTCTTGGTGCATATGCTCTCAGTGCACATAAAAGAGAAGATATGTTCATCAAGAATCATAAGGTACAACACTTAATGATAGTCATAGGGAACAAATAAGCAATCAGGAAACAATCAATATCAATATAGATCGTAAGGATACAAGCAAAAAAGTTACAGTCATACAGTCATAAGTGGAAGAAGATGGTGTTGTGCCTCGCTTGCACACCCCCCCCGCCGCAGCCGGGCCCCTCTTATCTCCTGCCGGACGCTGATAGTACAGAAGAATGTCCTGGCATGCCTCCAGCCCCCAGTCCTGGCACCATGCCCGGAGAAACCGAACAAACAAACTTCCCTCCGATAGCATGTGCACCTGAAGCCAGCCACGAGCTGAGATTACCAACAGCTGGAGACGAAACGATGCAATGGATAGATCCACGCTTCCGGAGAATGGAGAGGCGACGTCAGCAAAAGGAAGGGAGGGGCAGACAGTTATAGAGGTGCAGATGACAGACTCAATAATTCCTCTGTAGAACTGAATCAGCAGCTTGTTGGGCAGTTTGAGCTTACTGAGTTGGCGCAGAAAGAACATTCTTTGTTGTGCTTTTTTGATGATGTTTTTGATGTTAGCTGTTCATTTTAGATCTTGCGATATGGTAGAACTTAGAAATGTGAAGGTCCCTACTATTGATACTGTGTTGTCTAGTATTGTAAGAGGTGGCAATATGGAAGGGCTATTATTAACTATAACTAAAGGATGGAAAGGGAGGGAAGGAGGAAGATGAGCAGGGGAGAGCCTCCAGGATGATGTCTCTCATTGGAACCCAGGGCAATTCAAGTTCTTGCAGAAGATCAGAAACGTGGAAGTCAGTCTTTCCTCAAGATATTCCAAAGGGCAGGAGCAATGGCAGAGAAAGCTCTTCCCTTGGATCCTGCCAGCCAGAATTCTCTAGCCCAGTGGTAGTCAACCTGGTTCCTACCGCCCACTAGTGGGCGTTCCAGCTTTCATGGTGGGTGGTAGAGGTCTTCAGTCCGATACTGAAGCACTTTCCTTTTTTTAATTTAATTGACTTTTTTTAAAAAAATTCATAGCATTATTTAAAAACATTTTCCTTAGGTTCTCATAAAATTCCCCGTGACAATTTAAATTTCTGAAAATATAATATTTGTATCGCCTGCGCATAAGTTTAGTGCAACCGCAAACAAAAGAGCCTCATCCCAGAATAGCTCGTGCATCTCCCCCCACACCACTCAGCTGTAACAGACAAGCAGAGCTGGTAGTCGATGTCCCCCCCAAACCCAATCCAAGATGCGCGAGAGGCATGCGCAGACGACGATACACGGCACATTACTGTGGAACCGGTGGGTGGTTAGAAAATTTTACTACTAACAGAGATACAAAAGTGGGCGATAGGTATAAAAAGGTTGACTACCCCTGCCCTAGCCGATAGGCCCACACCATACCTCCTCTGCTGGTGGGCCAATCCCCTTTGGAAGATAAAATTCCTCAAGAAACCTAGACCCATGCCACAAAGGGCTCTACAAGTGAAATTTATATATTTTCCCAGCCTTGTTAAAATGTTAGGGTATTTTTATGGTTTCAATTTTTATGGTTTTATATTTCTTGCTTGTTAATTTTTTTCTTGTTTTATTGTATCTTTGGAAGCCACTCAGAGTTGTTGTTAGCCAACATACCCTCTTTTTAAATGAATTTTTAAATGAACTCTGAAGCATATTCAATAGCCATTGTTATAAGGACAATCTTCTTTTGTTGCATTTAATGTAATAAATCTGCTCACATCAAGGATAATATGCATTTCTACCAGGGGCGGGTTTCAAAACCCATTGCTACCAGTTCGCTTGAGGGTATGTGCTCCTGCCACCGCTGCTACGGATTCGCCTGAGCTGGGGCGAACCGGTAGCAACCCACCACTGGTTTCTACTGTATACCGATGCAACCTTACATTTGCAATTATGCCAAGTTTCACTAGAGAGAGAAGTAAAACTTTAGAAAATTATTTCCGGTGAGTAGAGATATTGATTTTAAGATATTAAGATTCAACAGATTCTATATTTATGCAGTACTGATTTATATCTTCCATATTCAATTCTGGTAGCTTCCGTCTTCCTATCTGTCAAGGAGTAAAACTTTATTGGTGAGGAAGCATGTAATCTAACTGTATGATGAAAAGTGTATGGAAGTATTCTGCATGTATTTAATCCCAATTGATTTTTACACCTTTCTGGATGACCGATCATTCAATCAACCAGGCATACAAACATAATATTGTCATGTTACTGAATTTCAGAATTCTCATGTAACAATGCAGAAGAAAAGTCAGCAGAGCCCCCACCAACCCTTAAATCTAATAATGGGGTAACAATAATCTACTGAAAGAAGACTATTCAATACTCCTTGTGTCTGTATTTGTATTTTTAAATAAAATGGAGTAATTAGTTTCTTAAATTTGGCACAGTATTTTTAAAATTCCAGCTGAAATTTCATTTGCCTTTTTTAATACTCACATCACACAGTTGTAAACAGTGGTGGGATTCAAGTAATTTAACGACCAGTTCTCTGCCCTAATGATTTCTTCCAACAACCAGTTTGCCAAACTGCTCAGAAAGTTAACAGCCGGTTCTCCCGAAGTGGTGTGAACTGTCTGAATCCCACCACTGATTGTAATCCACCAATGCATTTTTTCCACAATTCCCATTAGCGTGAAAAATATTCCCCCATCATATACCTGTGCATCAGATTCTTATGCACGTAAGTACGCATTTATCTCTGTTAAATTTCTTTCTATTATTCTCATACTGTTTCCTCAATGTATCAATACTGTTTGAACTTTCTGTCTTCTAGGGAATTAATTATTTCACTTAATTCTGCATCATCTGCAAAACCGATACAAATTATCTCTCCTCCTCAAAGTGATCAGTGAAAATGTTGAGCCAAGAATCAAGAACTTTTGGTGTGACTCTATATCCCATTTAGTTTCAGAAGGTACCAGGGAGAATCTTTCTTTGAGCATATTTTTTTCAAGCCAGCTGTTCATTTGTCATGCCATTCAGCCATACCTAACTACCTATTTAATCAGAATGTCGTTGGGTACTTTGTCAATTGTTTTTCCCTGAAGTCAAATATATCATATCTGTAGCATTCAATAACCTGTTAAGATGGTTACTCAATCATATAGGAACTAGGATGGAATACGATCAGTAGGTATTCAGACATATTCCTTTTAAGCAGTAACAATTTAGGACTGATTTTGTCAGTCACCACAGCTTTGTATAGCGTGATTGTGTGTCGCTTTTACTCACCACTGTCTCTTTCTCCTGTGAAACTCTACTGCCCAAAACTTATTAACTCTCTCTCTCTCTCTCTCTCTCTCTCTCTCTCTCTCTCTCTGTTGCAGCTGCAGACCTGAAGGATTTTCCCTCTGCAAACTTATGTTCAGAATTGCCTGGAGGAGACAGCTTTTAAAAACAGGGTCATCATTAGCGTTCAGCTGATTTTTTTTCATTCTCACCTGAATCTGGTTTGGTTGAAAAAAAACAACAAAAAACCAGGAACACAGGAAGCTTCCTGTTATAATTAAGGAGAAGATAAATATGACATTTTCGGTAAGAAAAACACTAGTGTTGATAAAAGATGAAAGTAACTGTTTGTCTAGAACCGAACACCAGGCAAACTTCAAGCTTCTGTCTAAGAAACAAACCTTAAGCAAAATTTCCTAACAGCAGCCTGACAAAAATTTTATAATCACAACTCAAAAAGTAGAAAGCCCTACCTACAATATATATGAACCTTTACAGTGCTCTACCATTAGTCTGTCTGCAGAATGACAATCTTCAGAGAAAACCTGCTCCCTCGAAACATTCTTAAAGGGATAAATATTGTTTTTTCCCCATGCAAACATGCACTATTTTATTTTTCCTGTTACAAAAAACAACAATTCTAATATAATGAATTAAAATATTGTAATGAACAGATAAATCATAAGCCTGATGAATTTCTTCTTTTATGCTATGATTTCGAATTATGAAAAGCGAAGCTGTGCATTAGGCAGCCTATAATGCTATATCATCCCTTACCAAAGAGAAGGCAAAGCTATTATTGCTTCTTCTAATGGAAGTTTTGCTATACAAAAACAATAAATCAGATATTGATAGCTGACAACTGCAATTAAGATAAGGCTATCATGCTTGCATAGTCTGTCTCCTAACAAAAATCCTGGGTTGCTGTAAAGTTTCAAATCTGCATAATATATGTACTATGCGCAGCAACCATAATTGGATATATTGCTTCCAAACAGTTTGCTAAAACCCTTGTATGCTTCTTGTAAACTTTGATTGATTGTCTCTATTTCACTTATGCCCTTGTGTATATCTTCCAAGAACAATGCTGAAGTTTGGTAATATTAAATGTTTTGAGTTTGTATTAAACTCCAATCACAACCTGGTGTCTCTAGAAATGAAGTCTTATTTTAGAAGAAGTGATATTACTCTTACCATCTTAAAATAAAGCTGGAGATAGACATTAATCAGGCATTCTGATTAATACTTATTGGCTAAGAAAATGGATTTTAAAAAGGACCTCATTATTATGAGGGATGGCAGGCAACTCACAGCTGAATACTTAATTTATTGCTATTCCAAAAGCAAAAATTTTAATAATGGAAGCCATTTGGAAAACATTACAAAATGTTATTTGAATGAAAGAGGGACCGAGAAGGATGGGAAAGGACATCTCCTTGGTGGTTACAAGGGGAAAGACTCCACAAATAGTTACAATTCTTTTAGAAAAGCTCTGGAAAAAAAGAATTTTGAAAAAACTGAAGCATATATATTTTCATTTTTAATAAGGAATTAGACAGATTACTAATGGATAGCCTGAAGCAGGGGTGAAATCTGCTTACCTTCCTTAGCAGTTTGGAAGTGCACACACCATGCGCACGTGCTCAGTTTGATTGCACATGTGTCACATGCACGTGCAGACCTTCTGTGCATGCGCAAAACCTGTGCATGCGCAGAAGGTAAAAAACACATTACCTCCTGGTTAAAACCAGGAAATAATGACACACGGGCGGGTGGGTGGAGCTTTGCTCCACCATCGCTACCAGATCGCCGAACTACCGGCCACGATCACTACTGGATCACACAATCCGGTCTGATACGGGAGCATTTCACCCCTGGTCTGAAGGTCAAAGGCCATTTCTGCAGTTTGAATGTTCAACTGCAACATATCTGAAGGTCTTCAGGATGCTAAAACTAATATGGACCAGAAGGATACTATTAAACACTAATTGATGTATATGAAACATGAGTGAATACTGAAACCAACATATATTGTTTTAAATTTATCTAATAAAACACTACTGGCTTCTTTTCCAAAACAAGTGTGATTTCATACTAATTATGTGGTGATAATTTTTAGCCATTTTGATTGAAATAATAGAGTAAAATTTGAATAAATATCTATGAATGTGAGAGAACGATGTGGAAAGCCTGAAGGGAGAATTTGAAAAATTAAAATACAAAGATAGAAAACCACTTGCCTGCTCCAATGATTCCAGGGTTTATTCACCTTCTCCTTTATAAGAAAAATCTCTTCTTTGGGGAGTTATCAAATATCCATATATGATAATTGCTCTGCAACAAGGGTGTCAAACTCAAGGTCTGGGAGCTGAATCCAGTCTGCAGGGTACTTAGATCTGGCCTGTGGGGCTGCCCTGGAAACAGCAAAAGACTGGTCCATGGTACTTCTGCCAGCTAAAATGGGCTCCGGAGCTCCGTTTTTGGCTGCCATGGCCTCCTGCAGTCTTCTGCCAGTGAAAACAGAGTCAGGAGAACCGGACATGGCCATCCCAAGCTCTGTTTTCACCGGCAGAGGGCTGCAGGAGGCCGTGGTGGCCAAAAACGGAGCTTAGGAGCCCGTTTTCACTGGCAGAGGACTCAGCCACTACAGGTGCCCCCGAGTGACATCGATCTGGTGATGCCCATCATGGCCATGCCCAACCCAGCATCAAACACAACCCTGATGCGGCCCTCAATTAAATCAAATTTGACACCCCTGCTCTACAAGAAGATTTCCAGGTCAGACAATGAAACTAACATTGTGGAGTATTTTCACATAATCACAATTTAGTTGATTTTTTATGTAACATTAATAATAATAATAATAATAAATTCGCCAATACATCACGCTTGGGAAGTGTTCAACTAGTGATCTGTGATACGAGATCCAGCATAGAAATAATAATAATAATAATAATAATAATAATAATAATAATAATAATAATAATAATAATAATAATAATAATAATAATAAAAATTCGCCAATACATCTCGCAGTCCTAAACGCTTGGGAAGTGTTCAACTAGTGATCTGTGATACGAGATCCAGCATATAAGTAATAATAATAATAATAATAATAATAATAATAATAATAATAATAATAATAATAATAATAATAATAGATGCATTTGTTTTTTTATTGCTTTTCAGAAATTCTGGTTATGGTATTAATGGTATTTATTTATACATGGGAGTAAAAATAACTGCAAAATTCCTTCTATTCTGAATTTCATGTAGTTTTCGTGCTAAAAATATAGAACTGGTTGCCATTGCCTTTTTGCAGAAAGTTTTTTTAGCTTCCTAATCTAGCATATATATCTTATATTTCCTGATGAGTTCCAAAGAAAGTGCAAATGAGATCTGATTATAATTTTAGCTTTCTGAGATCACCCAGTCATAAAGCTTCTTCCACTTTCTGAAGCTGTATACCTATAACTATATTTATTTGTATAGTTGTATCTACATGGCCAAGTATGTCAATTTTCTCCCGGCTGTATCTGTAAATCTCAGCTTTCCATATATTAATCCCTTATTCTGGAACGGCTACTCAGCAAAGACTAACAGATATGGCTCGCCTTGATTAATTTCTGCATTGCAATTCGTATGGGTCTATATACATAACGATCTGCCTACTCAGTAAAACAGATATGAAAAACTATATGTCTTTAATAGTCAGATGTTTGACTGGACACAGGAGACAAGGAGGAGGAAGAGGAGATCTTCATAATTTAAAAACAGCTGAACTGCAGAAAATGTGAAAAAAGTAAGGTCTTACATTTAGGCAGGAAAACCCAAATGCACGGATATAGAATAGGAGATATGTGTCTCAGCAATAGTAACTGTGAAAGGGATCTAGGTGCCTTAATGGACCGGTACTTAATTATGTGCCATGAGAGTACCGCACTGTCCAAAAAGTCCAATGCATTCTTGGCTGCATCAATAATGGTATAGCAGCAAGATCATGAGAAGTGATATATGCACCTTATACTGCACTTGCAAGGCCTCACTTGGAGTACCACACCCAGTTCTGGTTGCCAAAATAGAGACCTTGGAAAGAGTGCAGAAAACAGCAGTGATGACAAGACTTCCAGATCTTTACTCTGAAGGCTAAACTGTATGATGAACAGTTAAGAAAAATAGGTATGTTTAGCCAAATATAGAAAAGGGTTAGGGGGTAACGTGATAGCAGTCTTCCAGTATTTAAGGGCCTATCACAGAGAATATAGGGTCTTTGGAGGAAATTATTCTCCAAAGCATCTGAAAGCAGGACAAGAAGCAATGGATGGAAGCTCATTAAAGAAAGATTCAACCTGAAACTGAGGAGAAAATTTTCTAACGGTGAGAACAATTGATTAATGGAGCAGCTTGCAGGTCATCCATCAGTGGAATTTTCAAGAAAATATTGGACAACGACTTGTCCAGGATAGCATAAGGTCTTCTGCCTTGGGCAGGTGGGTGGACTAAAAGACCTCAAATATCTTTTTCAGCCATATGATTCTATGTAATTCTTTGTAATTCCTTCTCCTTCTCCTTCTCCTTCCCCTTCCCCTTCGCCTTTGCCTTCCCCTCCTCCTCCACCTCCTCCTTCCCCTTCTCATTCTCCTACTTCTTTTGTTTCCCAGGTACACCAATCCTAATCACTTTGTGCTTTCTACCAATCTCCTTAGCTAAAAGTGGTTTTATAAAATTGTAAAGGTTTAAATATTAGTGTATCACTTCACTTTTATAAAAATGCAATGGAAGGGCTAACACTATGTGGGCTTTTATTCTCATAAATTTAAGAGATTCTACAATGCCCACATTGGAAAATCAAAACAGTAAGTAGATTGAACTTCATAAAATAATGCAGACAGGCATTAAACACATAGTTACGTTACTCATTACCTGGAGCATTTGCTATCTAACTAAAAAGAAAGTAAGACAGTTCTTGTTTCATATATCTTGAGAAATTTCTGTATAAGACTTGATTTTTAAGGTCACTGTGTTGTGATGGACAGCATGGTCAAGGTTTTCAGACCTTGTCAGCAAATACATAGAGATACAGCATTTTTCATCCATGCCTAAAGGAGCACTGAATTATTATGGAGTACAAGGCTTTGTTTTATTATTATATATTATTATTCTATTCTTTTTAATTGTTTCTGTTCATCCCAAGTACTACACAGAGCCACAGATACAAATACAGGCAGTCCTAGACTTACAATGGTCACCTGATAACCATTGGAACAACATATTCCAACAATAGCAATAATACTTATATGCCACTTCACAGTGCTTTACAGCCCTCTCTAAGCAGTTTATAGAGTCAGCATATTGCCCCCAACAATCTGGGTCCTCATTTTACTGATCTTGGAAGGATGAAAGGCTGAGTCTATCCTAAACCACTCAGAATCAAATGCCTGGATCAAGCCTGCAGCATTGCATTCTAACCACTGTGCCATCATGACTCTGTAATAAAATCTCCATCCATGCAATTTCATCAAAAAGTCCCTGACCACTCAATCCAAGACAGCACAACCAACACAAACCCTAAAAAGAATTATACTGCCATACATTAAGAATATCTCAGAAACCACCAACAGACTGATACCACATGGAATCAGCGTAGCGCACACAAGCCAACTAAAGCCCTTCAAGACATCTTAAGCAGACCAAAAAAAACCAACAACCCCAGAAGGAAAAAACAGGAGTCATCTACAACATATAATGTAAGGATTACAACAACCACTATGTAGGACCAACAGGCAGAAGACATCCACGAACACCAACTAGCAGTCAGAAGAAATGGTGAAAATTCTTTAATTTCACAACATATAGACAGATTTAACCATTGTTTCAATTAGGAAAAATGTGACCATCTTAGATTAATCCATGTCCAAAAATGCCAGGGAATGTCTAGAAGCCTGACCGCCATCAACAGACACATAGACATTAACGACATCTACAGACTATGTAAAAGAGACTGTCACTCAACCCAAAAAGGAACCAAAAGACCCAAGCACAATCTCCTCCAGCAATCAGCACCCAGATCAGCATAGATTAACTCCAAGGTTAACACCAGACCAGCAATCAAGTAAACAACACCCTAATCAAGAAACTGTCAAAGAAACCAACAGCAAACAGCCAAATCAAAGAATCTCTAAGACATCCCCACCATGAGTGACAGGCAAGTCACGAAAATATAAAACTGAGAGTAAACTCCACTCCTTTCTAGGTAACTGATGATGTTACCCAGTGGTGAAATCTGAACTGGTTTACTACTGGTTCACTGGCTGTGCACGTGCGCATGTGCAGTGCGCATCATGCACCAAATGCAAGGTGGATGTGTGCATGCATAGTGCACATCAAAAGAAGGCATGGGGTAAATAGAACAATGCGCACGGAGGTGATCAATCTTTTTTTTTTAATTTTGAAAGCATTTTTTTACAACCTATTTGGCCGAATAGGTTGTAAAAAAATGCTTTTAAAAGTAAAAAAAAAAGGCTCTGACGATCACGCGGCTCAGCTGGGATTGTCAGAGCCTCTTTTTTTAACTTTTTAAAAGCATTTTTTAAAAGAAGTGGCAAGCAGGGAAGCGGGTGACCAGACATTGGGTGGGCATGGGGTGGGCAGGGATTTTTGCTACCGGTTCTCCGAACCACCCATCCCCATTGCTACCGGATTGGCCAAACAGGTCTGAACTGGGAGCATTTCACCCCTGATGTTACCTAATTATAGTAATGATATGTCTACAAGAAAACAAGCAAGCTCAAGGAGCATCAAGGATCCCTCAGCATTCAAAGTTAGGACAGACCTCACCAGAGTTATTTATGACCAGGTTCTGAAGTTCTAATGGCTGCCCCCCTTCCTCAGGTAACATGGCTGCATTTTTGCCAACTTTTTTTTTTTTTTTTTTTTTGTGAACTCTGCAATTCATTCACATTTATGTCCATTTACCGTGTCCTTGATCCCATGACCACACTTTATGGCATTTTCCTGAAAATTGGCATTTGCTTCCAGCTTTTGGCAAGACTGGCCAACAATTAATTCGTTTAATGAACACAAAAGTCACTTAACAACTTCCACAGAAAAAAACTCAGCAAATAGGGCTGGTCACATAGATGACTTGCTTTACAAACATCACTAATTGCGACTGTCATTAGACTGTAATGGGCAAACTATATTGTGGTTGTAAGTTGAAAATCACCTGTAGCTATACTGAAAATATATATTTATACAGATGGCCATTAGATAGTAGCAAAGAGGTACAGAATGCACCTCAGCCATATGTAGCAATCTGGACTTTCACACCCAACATATGGGATGCCTGACAAAAAACTTAATACATTCTTTCTGATATGAGGTGAAAGCCAGTAAATATCTTCTTGATTTTAGAATAGTTTAGGATTGCTAATTATTGTAAAATATTCATAATATCACACTAATTTTAAGCTACAAATAAGTATTTTTCCCCCTCAGTAAAAGCATCTTCTGTTCTTTTTTTGTTTTTTAAACAAAAAGAAACAAGGCTATTTCGATTTTCATTTTTGGAGAAAAATGATCTGTCCTTTTGGAAATTTGAAATAACTGAGCAGTTAAAATTCATGATCTACATTTTGTGTCATTATTATTACATTAGTATGCAATTATAGTCCTAGTTAGTCATAATTATACCCATAATTATTCAATTTATCACCATATATTCTCTGAAAATTTTATTGGAGGAGTTATTAACATTAATAAATTGTTTTTCTTCATATCCGTATTATTAATTCTCCTCATGTGTGGTAGGAATTATCAGCCATAAAATTAATACAAAGTCTTTACTTTGTATAGCTGACATAATGAAGTATAGTCTGATAACCTTTTACTATTTTCTTGTTTATCCTTCTTCCCATTAAACAGAAAAAATATTCATCTAAATTAAGTTAACCATTGGTGTGTGTGTGTGTGTGTGTGTGTGTGTGTGTGTTGCTCTAAATTTATACCCAATACCATCTGTATGGATAATCAAAAGCAATAAACTTCTTTTATATTTTCTCAAAATAAAGCTGATCCTGAATTTCAGACAACTTCCTCCTACCCTTGAAAGAAAAATTCAACAAATATATATTAAAAAAATATTTATCCTCCATTAACACATCTGTCCCAGCTTCTGCCAAACTTGCAGTTCGAAAGCATGTAAAAAATGCAAGTAGAAAAATAGGGACCCCCTTTGGTGGGAAGGTAACAGCGTTCCGTGCACCTTTGGTGTTTAGTCATGCCGGCCACATGACCACGGGGATGTCTTTGGACAGCGCTGGCTCTTTGGCTTTGAGACGGAGATGAACATCGCCCTGTAAAATCATGAACAACGAGCACATATGTGCTAGGAGAACCTTTACCTTTAGCTTTTAACACATCTTTAATGCATTTGTGGACCTTAAGTTACAACCACTTGCTTAATAATGGCCCTAATTAACTATTAACTATTTCTGATAACTAAGTCAGTTACAACCTAAATTTAAATGCACAATCATCACTCTGCCCATGTGGTCAAATGATTGTCATTCCTCCCACTTGTGACTGCATGACTGTAACTTTGTTGCTTGTATCCTTGCAATTTATATTGATATTGATTGTTTCCCAGTATGATTTGATTGGTTATTGTACCCTATGACTGTCACTGGGTGTTGTGCCTTGTGATTCTTGATGAATGTATTTTATTCTCCTTATGTACACTGAGAGCATATGCACCAAAGACAAATTCCTTGTGTGTCCAATCACACTTGGCCAATAAAGAATTCTCTTCTTCTCTTCTCTTCTCTTCTCCTACCTTACCCTACCCTACCCTACCCTACCCTACCCTACCCTACCCTACCCTACTCTACTCTATTCTATTCTATTCTATTCTATTCTATTCTATTCTATTCTATTCTATTCTATTTGGATATTTGACAACTGGCTGGCCTTTACAACAGGTTGCAATGTCCCAGAGTTACTTGACCACAATTTTTGATGCTTTGGTCATTTTCTGCCAAAAAATGCAGTTGGTCAGTTTGGATCCCTCTCATGACTATGGTGACTCAATTTTGACAGGGTATGTCCAAATTTTCGAGAAGGCACAGATATACAAAAGGAGTAAAGTTTGGATCACAATGCCACATGAAATTCTCCTTATGACGTCTAGTATGAGTAAACAAATATACACAATCAGTGTAATCTAGACTGACAATGAAATGTTCAGAAGCCAAACCATAAGCTTGAAGAATGAATCTTTACCCTCATACACAATCAAGTTTATAAAATCAAGACTCTGGCAAGTTTGATAAATAAAATGAAATCAAGGTAAGTTGATTTATTTATTTATTAGAACTTAAATTCCATTGTGCAGTTAAATAGATATTTCATAATGAAGCCATGCTATTTAAAGTTAAACTGATCCATTCAAATATAAATTTAAAAATTGGTTAATATTTTCAAAAATGCTAAAAATGAAATTTAAAAAATCTGAGTGACCTACCGTATTTTTCGAGTCTAAGATGCACCTTTTTCCCCAAAAAAAGAGGGTGAAAATCTGAGTGTGTCTTATATCTGAATGTAGCCCTGTCCAGCTTCTCAAACGGAGGTTTCAGAGGCTGAAAAAAGCATCAGAAATGAAGCTTCAGAAAAGAAGCCCCCAAACAGAGCTTCAGAGGCTTTTTTTCTGAAGCTGTTTCAGATGCTTTCAGAGGCAGAAAAACGTTTTTTCTGAAACAGAGTTACAGACGTTTCATAGGCAGAAAAAAAAGCAAGTCACAGAGCTTATTCTGGGAGGCTGATCCACCTGCCAATCAGCTTTTTTCTTATTTTCCTCCCAAAAAACTAAGGTGAGTCTTATACTCTGGTGCGTCTTATACTCCAAAAAATATGGTAATTAAAAGAAAGGTCTGAATAATGGCAAGTGTTACTGAAACAGTTAACTGTGCTACTGTTGTGTCTTGCCCGCTATCACCGCAGCCGGGGTCTTCTTATCTGCTTCTGAATGCTGAGGAATGTCCTAGTATGCCTCCCGGCCCCAGCCCTGGCTCCATGCCCAGACAGGCTGAGGAGGAGGGGGCACCTCCCGGCCCCAGCCCTGGCTCCATGCCCAGACAGGCTGCGGAGGAGGGAGCACCTCCCGGCCCCAGCCCTGGCTCCATGCCCAGGCAAACGGAGCAACTAGACCCCTCCCCCTCCCCCACAGCATGTGAGCCTGAGGGAGGTCAATTACCAACAGCTGCCGACTGGAGTGATCCTCGCTTCAGAAGAATTGATAGGCGGTGGCATCAGAAGGAAGGAAGGGGCAGGCCTGGATAAGTGCTGAGTCATGGAGCCACACCCCATGGCCTATATAAAGGATCTGCTTTCTGGCAGTCTCTGAGTCAGGCAAAGTTGAACATATCTTGCTGAAGTCACTTTCTGGTCTCCTGCCTGCCTTGAGGACTTTGCTAGGACTTTGGCAGAGCTGCAAAGGCACGCCTGATTCGGATTTCCCTGACCCGGCCATCAGCGGAGGAGTGGGACACGACAGCTACAACCCTCCTCGTAATCTCTTCTGCAGAAAGTTATCCTGATACGATGCCAACTACTGTACATGACTAATGTCAAACTTTCACGCTCCTTGTCATTGTTCCAATAAAAATGTCTCTCCCGTATTTATTTATCATTCATTCATTTATAATTTCAATTTCTACAACCACAAACTTACACGTAAGTTCTGGATAGCTGACAAATTTTGAAAAGCTGCCATTAACTATTAAACCAACATAGAATAGAGTAGGATGTGATCTCATCAAACCTAATGTGGAGCTTAGGTAATAACTTTAATTTAGAGATATCGAGCCACAGTGCACACATAGTCTATGAGCAGAAATGGAATTAGTATCACAGACATTTCACTTTCTCATTCATTCATTGCCATTATTTTAATATAGAATAGAATATATTTTTTTTTATTGGCCAAGTGTGATTGGACACACAAGGAATTTGTCGTGGTGCATATGCTCTCAGTGTACCTAAAAGATATGTTCATCAAGGTACAACACTTACAACACTTAATGATAGTCATAGGGTACAAATTTAACATAGGGCAGTGATGGCTATGTACTTTTCTGGACAGAATGCCCAAAGTATGTGCCCAAACCCCCAAAATTGCAATGCGTGCGTGGCCCCCATGCATGTGTGCCCCCACGCATGCTCGAGCCCCCCCCACATGCACGCACAGTGCCTTGCAAGCGCCCTGCCCCCCAGGCATGCGTGGCAGAGACCTGAAGACCAGCTGGCCGGCAGGAGGCACTGGTGCATGTACAGCAGAGCTGAACTGGGGCAATGGCTCACGTGCCATCCAAGAGGGAGCTGCATGCCGCTTCTGGCACACGTGCCATAGGTTCGCCATCACGGATATAGGGTATGCATTTTTTTAAAAAAAAAATGGTATTCACTTATATATTTTGAGGATTGATTTTATACACCTAGTTTTTTTATTTATTTATTTTTTTATTTATTTTTATTTTGTCACAACAATATATGTAGGTATCATACAAAAAGATTATATAGTAAATAAACACATATATGGGTAAATATAAGGAGGTATAAGCATATATATAGGAAGAAGAAAAGGAAAACAATAGGACAGGAACGGTAGGCACGTTTGTGCGCTTATGCACGCCCCTTATTGTCCTCTTAGGAATGGGGTGAGGTCAATAATAGAAAGTTTTTGGTTAAAGTTTTTAGGATTATGGGAAGAGACCACAGAGTCAGGTAAAGTATTCCAAGCACTGATGATTCTGTTACAGAAGTCATATTTTCTGCAATCTAGATTAAAGCGGTTGACATTAAATTTAAATCTATTGGTTGCTCTTGTATTATTGCAGTTGAAGCTGAAGTAGTCTTTAACAGGAAGGACATTACAATAGATGATTCTGTGAGTTAAGCTTAGGTCTTGTTGAAGGCGACGGAGTTCCAAGTTTTCTAAGCCTAGGATTTCAAGTCTGGTGGGATAAGGTATTTTGCTGTTTTCAGAGGAATGCAGAACTCTTCTTGTAAAATATTTCTGGACATGTTCAATTGTATTGATGTCAGAGATGTGGTGAGGGTTCCAAACTGGCGAGCTGTATTCTAGAATTGGTCTAGCAAATGTTTTATATGCTCTGGTTAGTAGTGTGGTGTTTTTGGAAAAGAAGCTACGCAAAATTAGGTTTTAATTATTATCTTTCCTACAAAACTTAGAGATAGGGAAGAAGAACTAGTCAATTATATTTTTGAATGATGCTCTTTTGTCTTAACGGTTACATGGAAAAATAACTCCCTCTCCAAGATACCATTTGCTCCAATCCTTTCCCTGCCTTATAACTATTCTTCAAATGAGACTTTAGAAAAGATATGTCCAGTAAGATGGATAATCTTCTTTTTCTGCTTACTCCAGCATCTGTTCCTTTGTGTCTCCCTAGGATACACTGTGACCTGGGTTTTAGAACAGGCCAAGCACAGGTTTGCAATCTTTTAATTCTAAAGTTTCTTCATGATTTACTAGAGCAAAACCAAATTGTATGTATGCAAAAGGAAATAAAGCATGTAAGTAGTAATAACCATTGACTGCCTAGGCCAAAAAAAAAAGGCAGTATATTTTAGGTAAATCACAGGGTAATCACGCTAAGTAAATGTCTGAAAAAAAAATCGATTCATGAAGACAATGTATTATTTTTATTTGAAAATTTCTGGAATTCAAAGTGCAATATATTAATATATATATATTTCTTATGAAGTCTTTCCTGTTTAAATTTGCCAGTCTGTTTATTGCAATAGACTGGCAAATTTACACAGTAAAGATTTCATAAGAAAAATGTGCACTTTATGAACACAGAATTAAACATCTGGATCTGTCTATGAGAATTTGAATCTCTGTGATGAAAAGTACCTTTGCTCTCTATGCTAAAGATCATTTCTAAATTCCACAGTGGCAAAGCTGACCATTGTTTTTACATTACAGTAGTGGCCAAAATTGTGGAAACCTTTTTGGGAAAAGTGTATTTTCTAAAATTAGCCAATAACATCACTTTTTTTTTTTTTTTTGGAGTAGTACCATAAAATTATATATCAACGGAAAGATAATTTAATCAATAATGTAATACAATAACTTTAGTGAAGGATTTGCTATTAGAATAGCAGTTACAGTATAAAGAAGAAAAGTGAAACATGTAGAAAAAATGAGATATAAAAAAATTATCACTGTGTCAGTTAATACTTAGTTGGGTAACCTTTAGCATGAATTACAGCCTTACAACATCTTCCCATGGAATGAACCAAGTCTTTTCTACAGAGGAATTATTGAGTCTGTCATCTGCACCTCTATAACTGTCTGGTTTGGTTCTGCAACCCAACAAGAGAGACACAGACTTCAGAGGATAATTAGAACTGCAGAAAAAACAATGGCTACCAACCTGCCTTCCATTGAGGACCTGAATATTGCACGAATCAAAAAGAAGGCTGTGAAAATATTTACAGATCCCTCACATCCTGGACATAAACTGTTTCAACTTCTACCCTCAAAGTGACGCTATAGAGCACTGCACACCAGAACAAATAGACACAAGTACAGGTTTTTCCTGAACGCCATTACTCTGCTAAACAAATAATTCCCTCAACACTGTCAAACTATTTACTAAATCTGCGCTACTATTAATCTTCTCATTGTTCCCGTCACCCATCCCCTTCCACTTATGACTGTATGACTGTAGCTTTGTTGCTTGTATCCTTACGATTTATATTGATATTGATTGTTTCCTGATTGCTTATTTGTACCCTATGACTATCATTAAGTGTTGTAAGTGTTGTACCTTGATGAAGGTATCTTTTCTTTTATGTACACTGAGAGCAAATGCACCAAGACAAATTCCTTGTGTGTCCAATCGCGCTTGGTCAATAAAATTCTATTCTATTCTATTCTATTCTATTCTATTCTATTCTATTCTATTCTATTCTATTCTATTCTATTCTATTCTATTCTATTCTCCATAGATTTTCAATTGGGTCAATCCAGCAGTGGAATAGGATTATCTTGAAACTCCCCCCAAAAAAGTGGTGTTATTAGCCATCAAACCTCAAAAATACACTTTTCCCAAAAAGTTTCCATAATTTTGGCCACTACTGTATATGGATACACAGATGTAGGAGGAAATCCAATTGTGTGCTTCAATTATTATCAGCAGATTCTAACAATGGAAAAGAAACTAGGAATTTAGTATATGCTTTGTTTCTCCACACACTTCACCTCCTCATTATAGTCTACCATACAGTCTCAAAAATTGATCTGGAGTTCTTCCAAAGAGGAAGCTGCAAGGAATATTTATTTTGGGTGAGTCAGAGGACAACTCCGACTACCTGGACAAGTCCCTGCAGTTTCCTTGGTATGATTTTGGAAGTTGTTTGCCTTCTCATTCTTTGGGTTGAAAGAAAGTGACTGGCTCAAGGTCACCAAGCTGGCCTAGCATAACCAGTACACCAAGCCAGCGCTCCCAGGGAGGATAAGAGATTAATGTCCCACTATAACAGAAGGCCTTTGGTCAGGCCACACTAAATTCCACTCAGCATTTACTGTATTTTTCGGAGTATAAGATGCGTCTCCCCCCCTAAAAGGGGGTGAAAATTTAGGTTCATCTTATACGTCTAATGTAGCCCCGCCCACCCACTGGCCCCCACACTTTGGCTTCTGCCTCCCAGCAGTTTACCTCCTTGCAGCAAGCAGGAAGAAGAAACAGCCCATTTCAGCTTTAACACAGCCTAATTAGCCAAAGTTGATTGTCCGTTGGATCTGCCTCCCGTCTCTTTCAGGCTGCAGGGATTGCCATTGTCTATTGCTACGTGGGCCTCTATTGCTTGCTGCAAAGAGGTAAATTGCTAGGAGCAGTTTTTTTTTCTTGTACTAATCAAGCTTTGCTGAAAATGAAAATGAAAGTAAAGCAGGCTATTTGCTGTTTGCTGCAACGAGGCAAAATTGCTGGGAAGCAGAGGCAGAGGCAGATTTCTTTTTCTTGCTTTCCTCACCAAAAAAGGTAGGTGCGTCTTATAGTCCAGAGTGTCTTATACTCCAAAAAATACAATAATATCGGTGCATTGGATCTAGTAGATTATGTTCTCCAAAATCAGGTGGCTTCAAACAGTTACAATTGTGTTGGCTACTAAATGATAAGTTAGTCCGTCCAATGGACATTATTGATGGGCTGTGTGTCTGGAAAGAACAAAGAATGTTTATCTACAGGAAATACGCATGTGTAAATCTTGTAACAATTCTGGGTAGTTAGAAAGCTGATAAGAGGAACAAGAGTTAGACAACTTGCAGGCCTCAGCTAAAAATTAGGCATACAGATGGCCTGCAGCCAATTAAATGTATATTAGATAACACTTGGTGCATTCATTAGCCAAGGCTTAGGAATAGGGACAGCTAGAGGCCAACAGAACAAATTGTAGAATTATTACTAAAATGTTTATTAAATTATATTTCTTATTATCTCCCCTTGTCCCGCCTTCTCCTTTAATGAAAATGTATAAAGCTTTCTTAATTCTTTGTTCTTGGTTCTTGGCATTTTGGCCAGGAGCCCTTTTCCTTGGAGTATTCCCCAAAAAAAGTAATCAGAAAACCTGCACCTCATGTCTGATGTCCATCATTGGCTTTGGCACTAGGCTCAGACCCGAACTGGGGACAACAATTTGTATACTAAGCATTTATTCTTCAACACACTTTTTTTTTTTTTGCTGGGAAGGGAAAAAAAGTGACAAAATGAAACTGTTAAGCATCCAAATTATAAGGGTGTGTGTGTGTGTGTGTGTGTGTGTGTGTGTGTGTGTGACACAGGTGTGTTTAGAAGATGGAATCATAGGGTAGAGCTGGTAGTCACAACTGTGCAGGTGAAGTTCTGCCCCTTTGCTCTTGCAATGATATCAGATGCATGTACAACAAGGTGGGACTTCAAGCAGCAGTCATGGCTTTGCTTACTGCCTCCTCGGATGTCCCATTTGAAGACAGCTGCACCTCTTTGATCAGTGAAACCAAATTTTCCAATGTAATATCTGCAGTTCATATTATCATGAACAGACGGAACTGCATTATTTGGCATTTCTTCCTTTTGTGGTGATCACTTTACAGATATGATGTGAAGAAAAGATATAAACAAAGGAATTGCCAAATATTCACTTCTGTCAGGTTTAATATTCTGGATAAACAAGCAACTTATCAATCAGACTGTAATACAGACATTTTTAAAGCATCCTCTAAGGATCTTTATAATGGAAAATAATGTAACACATCAACTCAAATAAACATGTGTTTATTTGAATGTTTATTCAAATAAACAGCCCACATTTTAATAAGTCTGGATTTCTGTTTCTTGAGGGAGGTGTTTAAATGAATGAAACATTCAAATAAGCACAAATTAAAATTAAAAACAATTAATTTTTTTAAAAAAAGTTAAGCAGTTAAAAATTCAGAATATAAAATAGGGTATGACCCATTATTTTTAAGCATTGTACAATCAAAAAGTATCTTTCTGCTGGTTGAAAGGTGATCTTCCTCTGTAGCTATTTCTTTTTAAGAAAAAGATCTATGTTTGTCCTCTATCATGTCTGTCTGTCTGTCTGTCTGTCTGTCTGTCTGTCTGTCTGTCTATCTATCTATCTATCTATCTATCTATCTATCTATCTATCTATCTATCTATCTATCTATCTATCTATCTATCTACTCTGTTTTCCCGAAAATAAGACATCCCCTGATAATAAGCCCAATCGGGCTTTTGAGCACATGCATTAAAATAAGCCTCCCTCCGAAAAATAAGCCCTCCCTGAAAATATTTAAAAACAGTGTTGGAAATCAGGTAAGATGGCCAGAGGAACCCCATCTTGCTCCATGTGCCCCAAAATAATAAGACCTCCCTGAAAATAAAGCCAAGTGCTTATTTTGGGATTCAAAAAAATATAAGAGAGGGTCTTATTTTCAGGGAAACATGGATGGATGAATCCATCCATTATCTAGCTAGCTAGCTAGCTAGCTATCTTCTATCTATCTATCTATCTATCTATCTATCTATCTATCTATCTATCTATCTATCTATCTATCTATCTATCTATCTATCTATCTATCTATCATTGGTGTATCTTTCTATCTCCACCTACTTGGGCCAAGACTTCAGAAAAGCTCTCAAATATTGTAGCTTTAAAATACAAGTGATAGACATTTGCTAAGCTATACATTTTTCTCCTGAGGTAGCAAACTGTGAAAACTAAATGGACCAAGTCGCACAAAAGTCAAGCATTAGTGTCTCTGTACCCATACATTTCAGGACTGTACTTCTTCAAGTAGATATGCACACTAATCCACATTAGGATCATTAGTTTAATTCATTTTGCAGTTTTACTACCTTGCCACTGTTTTTGAATGAGACACTTGTCCTTTGTGACTCGTTCTGCTACTGCCATTGATTTCCAAATGGCGATGGTAGCTTTCAGTAATTACAATTTAAAGAATGTTTTAAGAAATGGAACGCCACTGAGTGATCGTGTCATGAATGAAAAGAATTATGATATGACAAAATTCCATCTAGTTTTATGGAGAAGCAAAAGAACCAACTTTGTTTTATCACAGATAAAAGACATTAGAAGCCCTTCAAAATCTCCTAGTGCCATGATCTATGGCACATGTGGCAGAGGTGGCATGCAAAGCCCTCTCTGTGGGCATGGGCACTGTCGCCAGCTGTTCTTCTGGTTTCCAGTGCATGGTGTTGTGGTCTGCCAGCTGCCTGCGGAGCTGGCAATGGAGTCAGACAGCGATGAGGCTGAGGTGGGACCAGGGCCATTGGGGAGTGAAATTCAGACTCCAGAGCCTCCAGAGACTGATAGCAGTGAGACAGAGGAACAGGAGGAGCCTGTTCCTAATGCACGCATGAGAAGAGCTGCCAGAAGGCAAGAGCAGTTCAAGCAGAGAGGATAATTCAGGAGTAGGGCCAAGAGATGATTGGCCACTCCCATAAGTCTTAAAACAGACCAGCAACAATGTTTGGCTTTTGCTGGAAAACAACATTGGTAACTTCATCTTCGTCTTGCATTTATTTTTGTATCTGTGACTTCTGAACGTTTGCCAAAAAAGGCCTTTGGCAATTTGCCTAATTAGACCAAGGTTTGTGATAGGGCTGAGGAATTTGTGTTGGGAGGAATTTGCTTTAATTTAGTTGAACTATGCTGAGAATGAAATAATTTTCAGCTGTTCGAATAAAGTTTGTTTTTTCACTGACTGAGTTTCCTACTACCTACTTGGGCCTGGGTCACAAAACGTGCATGCATGCCATCCAACTGATCTTCATATGTGCCAGAGCCCCAGAAACCTGATGACCAGCTGGCCAGGCGCATGCACATCCTGGAAACCAGAAGACCAGGTGGGCGGCATCCACATGTGCATTCCAGTTTGGGCAGTTGGTGCCAAAAAGGTTTACCATCACTGTCCTAGTATGTCAAGGAAATGCTGGAGACATCCAAAAACTTAAGAAGGCAGGTAGAACCATCCTGTCAAAGCCCTAGCATTTGATGTGCATGTCACATGTATACCTGGCCTAATTGTAAATATATAATGAAAGTGCCAACAACTAATGAAAGTTGCTTAATATGACAGATTAATTTAAAAGAACACCTGGGGTCATGCATCTCTACAAATTGTTCGCATCAAAAGGATTCATTTACTTAAGTATTCATTTTCATTGCTTGAACACAAGTAAATTTTATGTTTTAATTATTTGGGTGAAGCACAACATATACTTTAAGGCAATAGTTTAAATAGGGTATTTTTTGTTTTGGTTTTGAAGGAATTTATGATAGAACACATCACTGTGAATGCCAAATGATTCTGCTCATTATCACAAAAGGTGCTAAAGGGCATTTACTGGAGCAAGAATAATCATAATGGAATTAAATATAGACTGAATAAATAACATTGGGATTTGATTCTGACAGGTTAATTCTACAATCTCTTTCCCAGATAGTAAGTTCCAATAAACATATTGAAACATCCCATAGAATTGAATGCATGTCATTGCACTGGGAAGACATGTGGGAAGAAATAACTTTTTTTAATCCAAGTGACATTGAAACAATGGAAGAACAAAGCATTTATTTATGTTAAGGGCATTCAATATTATAGTTTATATTGTTCTATATTCTACATTTGATTGTTTTCTAAGACATTATAAGATGGAAGCATTCTCTGAATAATCTTTAGCTATGAATGCCATATCTTAACTTAGTTGTTTTGAAATAACATACGGTACATGTTTGTCATAATGATAAATAGATATTTTACTTCCTTCTCAAATGTAAACCCCATTTTATTCATCACTTCTGTTCTGATATTGGTTTATATCTTCAACTTCTATGTATTAATCTTGAAACCTGCTAATGCACCAAACTCTTTTGATTTGATCATTAATATTCAATTTCCTTTAAAGGATCTTTCAGAACCAGTATCAAGTCTTATGCAAAAATGCTTATTTATTATTTTTCTCCAAAGATTTCAAAAGAACAGAATAGAATAACAGAGCTGGAAAGGATCCAGTCTAACCACCTGCTCAAGCAGGAGACCTCCTATTATTTATATATTGTTTTAAAATCTTTACCATCGCAATCCTCTCATCCTGAGTTATCAATGCACTGATGATGTTACCTAGTTGAGTAATGAAATGTCTACAAAAAAACAACAACCAAGATCAGAGTGTACCAGAGACTCCACAGTTATACTTGAGCTGTTAATATTCTTTTCTGTTGGTGACTTATATGTCTATTCAGTATTTCAAGAACCAAATAGACAAGATTAGACAGTGGGCATCCCTATATTGTTCCTTTTTGTATCTCAAGGGGTTCTGTTACATTTCCATTAACAATGATTTGTGCTTTCTTTTGTTGTTGTTAGTTGCAAAGTCGTGTCCAACCCATCGCGACCCCATGGACAACATTCTTCCAGGCCTTCCTGTCCTCTACCATCCTCTGGAGTCCATTTAAACTCATGCCTACTGCTTCAGTGACTCCATCCAGCCACCTTGTTCTCTGTCGTCCCCTTCTTCTTTTGCCCTCAATCTTTCCCAGCATTAGGCTCTTCTCCAGGGAGTCCTTCTTTCTCATTAGGTGGCCAAAGTATTTGAGTTTCATCTTCAGGATCTGGCCTTCTAAAGAGCAGTCAGGGTTGATCTCCTCTAGAACTGACTTGTTTCTTCGCCTTGCAGTCCAAGGGACTCGCAGGAGTCTTCTCCAGCACCAGAGTTCAAAGGCCTCAATTCTTTGGCGCTCTATTTTGCTTTCTATGAAGTGTAAATTTATCCATTTTATGGAGTTCTCTCCAAAATCATATCTTCCAAAATCTTGAACATGAAAGATTCAGTTTACTAAAGGCCTTAACTCCATCTAAGAATATAATTGTGGCTTGGTTTTTTTTTATTATGTTTCTCCAGAGATTTCAAAATAGAAGAGAACAGAATAACAGAGTTGGAAAGGATCCAGTCTAACCACCTGCTCAAACAGGAGACTCTCTATCATTTCAGACAAATGGCTGTCCAATCTCTTCTGTAAAACATCCAGTATCCAACACATTTATAATATTGTTCTTTAGTTGTCTTGTAAATTAAAAACCCACGATGATTTTCATTAATAAATTCTTGCAAATTTATTTTCAGTCTTAAGTTAGAATTATGATAAGCAACCTGTTGTTGTTATTCAATAATGATATCAGCCTATGCAATAGTTTCTTGTTAAAGTCATATTTTGTCCCTCTTCAGATATTAATGCCTATTTCAACACTCTGGTGTGTTTCTTTCCTACAGAATAAAGTTCATCCTATTTTGTGAAGGTTGCAGAAATTTTATCCTCAAAACTTTTATAAAATGGATCTGATAACCATCTAGCCTAGGCCTCTTTACTAATGAATCTTTTTTTATAATAGCTTCAATAACTTCCTTTATGGTTGTAAGCAGTGGTGGGATTCAGCCAGTTCGCACCACTTCGGGAGAACCGGTTGTTAACCTTCTGAGCAGTTTGGTGAACTGGTTGTTGGAAGAAATCATTAGGGCAGAGAACCAGTTGTTAAATGACTTGAATCCCACCACTGGTTGTAAGCCTACTCATATTACATTCCTTGGTAAATTTTGTTTCTTTAGATATTTGTTTCTTTTGTCTATAGAAATGTCACTTTTTAAATAAGTTGGAATAATATTGATGAAATGCTTTTAGTATGACTGCATTGTCCATTAATACAGTATCTCCTGTATTATCCATTTTTATCTCTTTTTACATAATGTGTATGCTACCACTTCTCTATATTTGCAAAATCAAAATCTACATAATTAATTTTTATTTCCATTTTTTTTACTGTTAACATAAATAATTGTCAATGTAAAAACGTATGCATATATTTAGAGGTTTTACAGTACCAGACACATGGCAATGAGTAATAAAATGACTGGAGAGGAAAAAAAGTCACAAACTCACTGAATTTTAAAGGTTTACAAATATTATGTCATCTTACATGCAAGAACTCTTTCTTTGAAAATTAATCCTCAATATCTTAAATTGCTTTAGCTGAAATCATATCATACATTTTTATTACCTAATTAATTTTCTAAAATGTCACCAAAATGCATTTTCACTTGAAAATACATTTTATTTTATATCAGAAAGTTTAGGGATATTTTTTTTAAAAAAGAATAACTTTTAAATATTTAAAAACCAGTAATAATTATTTAGCTACAATATGATTTTTATTACATTAAGAGAAAGAAGAAATAACAATAACAAATCTATGAAAAATATGGTAAAGTATCTGAACAGTTTTGCTTTGGGAAGTTAATAAGATTTTAAAATATATATCAGGGAGTAAAGTCAAAACCAAGCAACCAAAATATTATTTATGTATTTATTTAAAATGTATCCATCCTTCTCATCAGGAAGTCTCTCCAAATTTTCTACACAGTAAGAACCCCATGAGGTAGAATTGGGCTGAGATAATATGATTGGATCAAAGGCACTCAATGAGCCTCTATGGTTGAGGGTGGACTACAGTCATAGTCTTCCTTGTTCTAATCCAACATCTTCACCATTTAACCAAACAATGTATTGGCCGATGTTTTTTTCCCTCAGATCAATCCATCATAGAGGGCTGTTGCAAGGGTAACATAAGAGTTGTAAACCTAATTTTACGCAGCTTCTTTTCTAAAAACTCTACACTACTAACTAGAGCATACAAAACATTTGCCAGACCTATTCTTGAATAGAGCTCATCCGTCTGGAACCCATACCACATCTCTGACATAAATACAATAGAACGAGTCCAGAAATATTTTACTAGAAGAGTTCTTCACTCCTCCAAAAACAACAAAATACCTTATACCAACAGACTTGAAATCCTGGGATTAGAAAACTTACAACTCCGTCGACTTCGACATGACCTGTGTTTAACACACAAAATCATCTATTGCAATATCCTTCCTATAAAAGACTACTTCAGCTTCAATCGCAATATTACAAGAGCAAAAAATAGATTCAAGCTAAATGTCAACCGCTTCAAACTTGATTGCAGAAAATATGACTTCTGTAACAGAGTTGTTAATGCTTGGAACTCATTACCTGACTCCATAGTCTCTACTCAAAATCCCAAAATCTTCAACCAAAAGCTGTCTACTATTGACCTCACCCCATTCCTAAGAGGACTATAAGGGGCGTGCATAAGAGCACAATAGTGCCTACCGTTCCTGTCCTATTGTTCCCTTCATTATATCAAATTAATATAGTTGATGCATATTTTTTACTTATATATATATATTTATATATATATATATATATATATATATATATATATATATATATATATATATTCTTCAAGATATGTTGTTTTATCTCTGACAATTGTTTGTGTGTACTGTTGTGACAAAAAGAAATAAAAAAATTAAAAAAAAACATCAGGGGAAAAGTAGGTGTCCACTGTACTCCATTTCTAGAAGAAATATATCAGTCACATAATTAATGATTCCCATCAAGTTCTTAATTATTATTCAGTTTATTGGATAATAATGTCTTTCTTACATAAAAGAAGGTTATCTCTTTTCAATGTTCCACTTAGCAAGTGGGAGGCCATAAACATTGCAAAAGTAAGTGAGCAAGTAAATAAATACATTTAATATATGACTCATTACTTTTTAATTGTTGAATGCGTGAGACATTTGCAGAATTCCTTAGCTGGAACCCAGTTCTCAGTTTGTGGAATTCTTGTCATTGTTTTAATGTAAACATTGAAAATGATTTTTCCTCCAAGATTAATATGAAATATCATTAGGCTTATGGATGCTCTGTCTGGAGATAGAAGTTATTTGCTTGAGAATAGATAACCCCTTTTCCCATTTTTCCCAATTTATATCTCTTTATTTCCTAGAGTACTTACTGTTCTACCTAATCCACAGAAAGGGATTAATCTTTATTCTACATTATAAAGTACTTTTGGCAGCCCACTTCTCGGTCTGATCCCTTTTCTGTCTGTTCGTAGCAAAGTTGAGAACAGAGAATTCTGTCAGATGGAATTAGGCAGATAGTCTTTAATCCCTCTTAAAATGCACAAATTTGTGCAGTTCCCAGGTTGAATGTTTTGTGCTAATGTGGGCAGTCTAATTTGAACAAAACAAAAAAAAATGAGAGAGGAAAATAAATAAACTTTGGAAAATTAGTAAGAAACATGTGGGAATAAACACAATATTCCTCATCTGCATGCATAATGACATAATACAACATTATTAGAGATGGATTTTGAGAAGCAAGATAAGGTTCTATCAGCCTAATTCCACTAGCTGGACATTACCATCTGTAGGCCACACAAGAGGGATGAAAATAACGAAACACATATTGTAACATACCAGCACAAACTCTGCCCTTTTTACTTGTGTCACAATGTCTTTAGCAACCATTTAAGCAGCAAAAAATTGCACTGGGACATCAACACGCACATCACATCACTACAACAAAATTATGACTTGCTACAGGCATCTTGAATGGAAGGCTTCTATCATAAGAAAAAATCTATTTCATTCGTTCCAGAAGTGTCCAATTTTGATTCTGCTTCTGCGAGCATTTTTAAACTCTTTGCATTGTTATGTGTTTGGTTGCTGCTTGCAAGAATTATTTCACTACTGAATATTTAATTTAAATGCTCCAAGAATATTCAGTTCCCAGAAAAATAGTGTCTCTTATACTCCATGCCAAGATAAATCTGATCAATCTTATACTGCATTCTAATCCTAATGTTATTTGTGTGCATCTTTGCCTTATTGTCTACTTGAGGATTACTTAAATCATTCAGCATGACAAGTTCTATTGCTTAGCCATATGGAAAAGTAGTTCACTACCCCACTGAAAATTGGTGTTGTATTGAATTACAACAAAATTACAACAAAAATTACAACAAAAATTACAAAAAAATTACAAAAAAAAAATTACAACAACAACAACAACAAAAATTACAAAAAAAAATTGAAATAATGTTTACATCTGAGTGGGAACCTATGTCTCATTTGTAACTGGTTGTCTGAGACACTTCCCCATCTTGCCATTTAAGGTGGCCTGTTTTTCTGCAACCATATAATATATAGAATGGAGAAAAGTTCTATTTATACAGCTATCTAAATATCATAAAACTTTTATCCAGCTGGGAATACAGAACATGTTGCCGTCCAGATGTTCTTGGAATTCTGTTTTAAGCTACTTCAATCAACAATTCCAGTGTTGACAAATGTGAAGCATTGTAGCTGAACAATGTGTAAAGCTGCAATTCTTCACCTTTGATTCTATTCTGTAACATATTACATCACATGCTGGCTAGTTTGTTCTTTTGGGTTTAAAGAAAGGACCTAATTGCAGACTGTGGATTTCTATCTGTGTTTCTTTGGAGAACTGATGGAAATTAATGTCATGATGTAAATTCAGATTTAATCAACAATTGTGTATAGCAAACACTCCCACTGACCAAATTGTTCATTGCATAGAGGTTTCACTGTACTATGTGTTCCTCATTCTAATCTTGACATATTCAGACGTTTGCAATATACATTTCTAATAAATTTTGAAATAGAAAATGTACTTGTGATGCCGTTCTCTAATGTGAATTTTGTACAACAAATGCATTGAATAATTATGCAAACTAAAATGCATTGTTTACTGAAAATTGCACATAAAGATGTCCTACTTAATATTATTTACTCAAAATGTCTTTATTCTGATTTAAGATGTTTATTGTCCCTCTTCTATGCAACTTGCTGCAGAAATGCAGAATAATACATTATAACACAAAATGACACCCCAAATTTAGCTGTTTTATACTCTTCCTTTAACAAGTAAATAAATAAGAAAACAGATGATTTATCTGGAATAAACAGCTTCACCTTTATTCATGTATGAGAATTAACTATTTTCAATTTTTAGTTCAGGTATCTGTTTAATCATGTACTTGTCATATAGCTAAAGAAGAGGAATCTGGGGTCTTCTAGTTTTGTTTTGTTTTTTCACAGCTCCTCTGATCGATTGTAGCCATTGTAGTAAATATTCAGAAATGATAATTAATTTAACCTGATAACCACTAATGAGATTTCTGATTTCTATTGTAAGGAATTTTTTTTCCAGTTATGGTGCTACTGAGAAGACTCAAATGGGTTGGTGGTTTGGGTTGGTGGTTCACAACTTGATTTGGGACTTAATGAATCTCTTTTCATTTCATGGGTTGGCTCATGGGCATCCCTGATCTAGACTACTATAAGTTACTCCACTTGGATATTTAATAACTCCAGTTGGTTTAATTCGCAAAGGCCACACACTTTTAGCTTCCTGACCTTGGAAGCAAGTAACATACATTTATTAGTGTCTACATTGGTTCCAGGTCCAGTATGAGGTACTAGTTGGGTCCAGCATCCATATTCTTTCGGGACCACTTTCCAGAGCCAGTTGCAGCTCAACCAATTAGATTTAACAGGAAGAAGTTGCTGCAGGAGGCTAAGACAAGGAATGGCTGGTTTTCTGCTGCAGAAGAGTCTTCCTGTGGAGATCAGGCTTGCTTTCTTTTTATTAGTATTCCTCCAACATCAAAAGGAGCCAAAGGAAGTTCTCTTCTTTTGATTTTATTTTTATTGTTGCATCATCAAATTTCTATGAGGTCTTATTTTATAATCCACTGACAGTTGAGGGTTTGTTGTTGTTGTTGTTGTAGTATTGTGATGGTACACAGGTATGATAAATAATTAAATAAATGGCTGTGTCTACTTTCAGGAAAAGGAATTTGCAGAAGACATGATGGGCCACACTCTTTTTCCAGTATGCATCTACAAGTGTTCCTCAGAAGTAAACTCCACTGGATTCCAAGGATATAATACCTATTCTTTTGCATTTATGTTGGCATTTTCAATCATTTGTCAAACTATTTACTAAATCTACACTACTATTAATTTTCTCATCGTTTCCATCACCAATCTCTTTCCACTTATGACTGTATGACTGTAACTTTTTGTTGCTATCATTAAGGGTTAAATTGCAATCTATGATCATCATTTGTGTTGTAAATGTTGTACCTTTGATGAAGGTATTTTTTTCTTTTATGTACACTGAGAGCATATGCACCAAAACAAATTCCTTGTGTGTCCAATCACACTTGGCCAATAAAAAAAATTCTATTCTATTCTATTTGTTTGTAATTAATTCCTTCTGTGGATCTCCCAACTTAACTCTTGCCTTCCAATATTTATTTCCTCAAAACTTTTCGGGGAAGAAATTATCTTCGGTGTGGATGGGTCCTTTGCCTTTTCTTCCTCTGCTTTCTTTTTTTTTTTAGTCCCCCAATTTCTTACATGATGCAGACAACAAGATGTTATTTTTCTCAAGCAATTTTAGTGGAAATGAGCAGAGCTTTTGTGAGAGTGAGGCGATATATTTAGGGGAGTATTATAAAATATAATTCAGTATTTGAAAGAATCAGATCAATCAATGCTTCCTTTTCAATGGAATCTAAGAAAAATCTGATCTGAATAATCATGTAAGGATAGTGGATTCCCACACACTTTTCCACTGACTTCAGAAGGAGAGAGAGGGAGAGAAGGAGAGAGGGAGAAAATGAACACAGAGAAAAAACAGTAGGGATACAAATTTTATAGCTCCAGATCTCTCAAAGCCCCAGTTCACAGGTTTTAGCATTACTACTTGAACTCAGATTTTGGAATGCATATATTTTGTACTGGAGGTGCAACACAATATGTTTAGAAGTACCATATCTGAATTGCGAACATCCAGATGACCACTAGATCAGAGCAAACGTTGGTAATTTGGATTTTTACATTCCAGATCTGATGATGATAATAATAATAATAATAATAATAATAATAATAATAATAATAATAATAATAATAATAATAATAATAATAATAATAATTTAATTTGTATACTGCCCTTCTCCCGAAGGACTCAGGGAGGTTTACAGCCAAAATAAAAATACAACAATACATACAATATTAAAAACAAACATTAAAAAACTTATTAAATTTGGCCTAATATTAAAATACAAGTAACACTAAAAATTAATAAAAATTAAAACCCCATAAAATCAGCTAAAAATTGAAATTAAAATTCAAGCCAGTCCAGCAAGATGAAACAAATAAGTCTTAAGTTCGCGGCAAAAGGTCCGAAGGTCAGGTATTTGTCGAAGTCCAGGGGGAAGCTCGTTCCACAGGGTAGCCGCCAGTCGACATTGCTTGGCTGACGGCACCCTAAGGAGACCTCTCTGTGAGAACGCACAGGTCGCTGGGAGATACAAGATGGCAGTAGGCGGTCCCGTAAATATCCCGGTCCTAAGCCATGGAGCGCTTTAAAGGTGGTAACCAATACCTTGAAGCGCACCCGGAAGACAACAGGCAGCCAGTGCAGTCTGCGCAGGATGGGTGTTACATGGGAGCTCCGAACCGCTCCCTCTATCACCCGCGCAGCTGCATTCTGGACTAACTGGAGCCTCCGAGTGCTCTTCAAGGGGAGCCCCATGTAGAGAGCATTGCAGTAATCCAAACGAGAAGTAACAAGAGCATGAGTGACCGTGCATCCTGGTCCAGGAAGGGGCGCAACTGGCGAATCAGGTGAACCTGATAAAAAGCTCTCCTGGAGACAGTCGTCAGATGATCTTCAAACGACAACCGCCCATCCAGGAGAACGCCCAAGTTGCGCACCCTTTCCATCGGGGCCAATGACTGCAGCTGACTGTACCGGGGTGCCGGCATCCACAGCCACTCCATCTTGGAGGGATTGAGCTTGAACCTGCTCCTCCCCATCCAGACCCGTACGGCTTCCAGACACCGGGACAGTACTTCGATAGCTTCGTTAGGGTGGCCTGGGGTGGAAAAGTACAGCTGCGTATCATCAGCGTACAGTTGGTATCTCACCCCAAAACCACTGATGATCTCGCCCAGCGGTTTCATATAGATGTTGAACAGGAGAGGCGAGAGAATCGATCCCTGCGGCACCCCACACATGAGGCGCCTCGGGGTCGATCTCTGCCCCCCTGTCAACATCATCTGCGTCCGGTCAGAGAGGTAGGAGGGGAACCACCGATAAATGGTGCCTACCACTTCCAACCCCTCCAACCGGCGCAGCAGGATACCATGGTCGATGGTATCGAAAGCCGCCGAGAGGTCTAATAGGACCAGGGTAGAGGAGTAACCCTTATCCCTGGCCCTCCAGAGATCATCCACCAACGCGACCAAAGCCATCTCCATACTGTATCCGGGCCGGAAGCTGGACTGGAACGGGTCTAGATAGATGGTTTCATCCAGGTACTGGGGTAGTTGACATGCCATCGCACTCTCTACAACTTTTGTCATAAAACGAAGGTTGGAGACTGGACGGTAAGTTCCTAAAACAGCTGGGTCCAGGGAAGGCTTCTTGAGAATAGGTCTCCCCACCGCCTCTTTCAAGGCAGCGGGAAAGACCCCCTCCCGCAAAGAAGCATTTGTAATCCCCCGGAGCCAGCCTCGTGTCACATCCTGCGTGGCCAGCACCAACCAGGAGGGGCACGGGTCCAGTAAACATGTGGTGGCATTCAACCTTCCCAGCAACCTGTCCATGTCCTCGGGAGTCACAGGGTCAAAATCATCCCAAACAGTCTCAACAAGATGGGTCTCGAAACTCTCGCCTGGATCTACCCAATTTTGATCCAATCCATCCCGAAGCTGAACGATTTTATCGTATAGATAACCGTTAAACTCCTCGGCACGCCCTTGTAATAGGTCCTCCCGCCCCTCCTGTTGAAAGAGAGAGCGGGTAACCTGAAACAGGGTGGCCGGGCGGTTATCTGCCGATGCAATGAGGGAGGAAACGTAAGAACGCTTCGTGTCCCTCAATGCCACTAGGTAGGTCCTACTATAGGACCTAACTAGTGTCCGGTCAGCCTCAGAACAGTTGGATCTCCAGACACTCTCTAGGCGTCTTCTTCGATGTTTCATCTCCCTCAGCTCCTCGGAGAACCAAGGAGCTGGTTGAGACCTGCGCCGGGTCAGAGGCATGACACGGTCCAAAGCTCCAGCCACAGCCTGTTCCCAGGCCGCGACTAGTTCTTCAGTCGTGCCGCGGGCCAGGTTCTCGGGAAATGGCCCAAGCTCCGTCAGGAACCTCTCTGGGTCCATCAGGCGCCTCGGACGGAACCAGCGCATTGGTTCCGTCTCCCTGCGGTGGTGAGTAGCAGTTCAAAAGTCCAGACAAAGAAGAGAATGATCTGACCATGACAGAGGCTCGATAACTAAATCATAACTAAATCATGATAGCTCTATTAATCCTTTTATCCCCAAATGTTTTGGCTGATACTATGTTACTACTGCGCTATGTCAATTTTATATAATTTACAATTCTATACAATTCTATACAATTTTCACATAGAGAATTCTGTACAAGCACATGCATATATACACATATAAAGTTTTAGAGAGTTGCTTCTTTTCCTGGACTAGGATAGGATAGGATAGGATAGGATAGGATAGGATAGGATAGGATAGGATAGGATAGGATAGGATAGGATAGGATAGGATAGGATAGGATAGGATAGGATTTTTTATTGGCCAAGTGTGATTGGACACAAGGAATTTTTTTTCTGCAGCCTGAAGACTGTGTTTGTCTTGTTTGGTTGCAGAACCAAACCAGACAGTTATAGAGGTACAGATGACAGAATCAATACTTCCTCTTTAGAACTGGATCAGCAGCTCCTTGGACAATCTACATTTTCTGAGTTGGAACAGAAAGAACATTCTTTGTTGTGCTTTTTTGATTACATTTTTTATGTTAGGTGTCCCTTTTAAATCTTGAGATATGATAGAACCTAGAAACTTGAAGGTCTCCATTGCTGATACTGTGTTGTCTAGTATTGTAAGAAGTGGTGGTATAGAAGGGTTAATAATAAACCTATAACATTCTTTAGGTTTATTACGATCTTATTCTTTTTATTTATTTATTTATTTATTTATTTGATTTTTATACCGCCCTTCTCCCGAAGGACTCAGGGCGGTGTACAGGCAAGATAAAACCAACGATACAAATATACAGGATTAAAATACCATTTAAAAAACTTATTTAAAAATTAGCCTGAAAATTAAAATTACCGTAAACTAAAAACCCCGTTTAAAAATTAATAAAATTTCACATTAAAAATCCAATTTAAGCCAGCCCCGCGCGAATAAAGAGATGTGTCTTCAGTTCGCGACGGAATGTCAGAAGGTCAGGTATTTGACGTAAACCCGGGGGAAGCTCGTTCCAGAGTCTGGGAGCCCCCACAGAGAAGGCCCTTCCCCTGGGGGCCGCCAGCCGACATTGTTTGGCGGACGGCACCCTGAGAAGTCCCTCTCTATGGGAGCGTATGGGTCGGTGGGGGGCATTTTGGGGGATGTTGTTGTTGTTAGTTGCGAAGTCATGTCCAACCCATCGCGACCCGATGGACAACGTTCCTCCAGGACTTCCTGTCCTCTACCATCCTCTGGAGTCCATTTAAACTCATGTCTACTGCTTCAGTGACTCCATCCAGCCACCTCATTCTCTGTCATCCCCTTCTTCTTTTGCCCTCAATCTTTCCCAGCATTAGGCTCTTCTCCAGGGAGTCCTTCTTTCTCATTAGGTGGCCAAACTATTTCAGTTTCATCTTCAGGATCTGGCCTTCTAAAGAGCACTCAGGGTTGATCTCCTCTAGAACTGACTTGTTTGTTCACCTTGCAGTCCAAGGGACTCGCAGGAATCTTCTCCAGCACCAGAGTTCAAAGGCCTCAATTCTTTGGTGCTCAGCCTTTCTTATGGTTATTAAGACCCTACTTTTTTTAAAAAAAGTATCATTTATCACCATCCCAGGTTCTCAACAAAAACATGGGCTTATTTTTCCTGACTGTTTCTTCAGTCAGGAAAAACTGAACTTCAGTTCAGTTATACTCATAGTTTTGATGGACAGAAGGTCCCCTAGATGGATGCAATAAATAATTTTCTACAAAAGACAGACTTATATTGTACTTTTATTTATTTATTTATTTATTTATTTATTTATTTGATTTTTATACCGCCCTTCTCCCGAAGGACTCACGGCGGTGTACAGGCAAGATAAAACCAACGATACAAATATACAGGATTAAAATACCATTTAAAAAACTTATTTAAAAATTAGCCTGAAAATTAAAATTACCGTAAACTAAAAACCCCGTTTAAAAATTAATAAAATTTCACATTAAAAATCCAATTTAAGCCAGCCCCGCGCGAATAAAGAGATGTGTCTTCAGTTCGCGACGGAATGTCCGAAAGGTCAGGTATTTGGCGTAAACCGGAAGCTCGTTCCAGAGTCTGGGAGCCCCCACAGAGAAGGCCCTTCCCCTGGGGGCCGCCAGCCGACATTGTTTGGCGGACGGCACCCTGAGAAGTCCCTCTCTATGGGAGCGTACGGGTCGGTGGGAGGCATTTTGGGGGATGTTGTTGTTGTTAGTTGCGAAGTCGTGTCCAACCCATCGCGACCCGATGGACAACGTTCCTCCAGGACTTCCTGTCCTCTACCATCCTCTGGAGTCCATTTAAACTCATGTCTACTGCTTCAGTGACTCCATCCAGCCACCTCATTCTCTGTCGTCCCCTTCTTCTTTTGCCCTCAATCTTTCCCAGCATTAGGCTCTTCTCCAGGGAGTCCTTCTTTCTCATTAGGTGGCCAAACTATTTCAGTTTCATCTTCAGGATCTGGCCTTCTAAAGAGCACTCAGGGTTGATCTCCTCTAGAACTGACTTGTTTGTTCACCTTGCAGTCCAAGGGACTCGCAGGAATCTTCTCCAGCACCAGAGTTCAAAGGCCTCAATTCTTTGGTGCTCAGCCTTTCTTATGGTTATTAAGACCCTACTTTTTTAAAAAAAAGTATCATTTATCACCATCCCAGGTTCTCAACAAAAACATGGGCTTATTTTTCCTGACTGTTTCTTCAGTCAGGAAAAACTGAACTTCAGTTCAGTTATACTCAAAGTTTTGATGGACAGAAGGTCCCCTAGATGGATGCAATAAATAATTTTCTACAAAAGACAGACTTATATTGTACCTTTATTTATATTTGGAAATCAGATAACAAAACAAATACAGATTTTAAAAAATAATGAAATAAAGAAAGGAGCACAGGTTCGTTAAGAAAACAAGTGAAGGAAAAATATTCAAAGTATACTTATTTATTTAACCAATTTGTAGAGGGGCCCATGTCAAACAAGAGACAATGGGTCGTAAACAACCATAAAATCAATTATACAATTAAAAACAGAATATAACAAGCAGATAAATACATAAACATATACATATAGCTACATGAACATAAACATACATTCTGTCTATGGGACATTTATATGCCATCTGTTTAAACATAAGATAAAGAAGATAGAAATTCAGTCAAAAGGACTACCTTCAGACTTTCAAGGTTCTGTTAATGTAGCCTTAAAATAAGGTAGAATTAGCACATTTAGTCACGTTTCCTGTCTATTTACCTAGGAGGCCTCTCACACACACACGCACACACACACACACACACACACGTGTGCGTGGACACACACACACACACACACACACACAAATACACACAGTTCAAACAATCTGCAGATATTTTATCAGGCCTCCAAGGGAAATGAAACAGGAAATATGACTAAATGTGCTAATTCAACCTTATTGTAAAGGCTAGATTAACAGAATCTTGAAAGTCTGAAGGTAGCACCCTTGACTAAACTTCTTTATCTTGTGTTTGCCTTCAATGGCGGCATATAGCTGGAGACATATAAATGTCCCATAGATAGAAGAAAAAACACTGCCATTTAAAACCCAAGTCCATCCATCTGTGTTTTGTTGTTGTTCTATCCTGGGGAGATGTTGACCCAGACGGGTGGTGGTCCAAGCAAGCAGGTCAGTTACAGGCCCCGTATGGAATTCCAAACTGCTACACAGCCTAAGAAGAGACAAATCACAGGGCAGAAAACAGAATCAAGCATATGCTTGAGAGAGAGAAAAAAAAACCCTCACATTTGCAGAAACTGAACCATCCCTTAGTCTAACCCTCCATATTACCAACCTGCTGCAGCATATGAAAAACGATTATGGTCAGCGTCTGCTCCAGAACGTATTCAGCCCCAGTGCCATCTTCCAAACCACAAGGGAAACTTCAGCAGTAAGGAGTTCTGGTCTTCCAGTGATCTAGAAACACAGATGCCAACAGTTATTATTCAGTCAGAAGTTATAACTTTTCAACTATTATATATAACCTATACAATTTATAGAAAGAAGAAACAAAGGGCCATTTCCTGAGATGGAGTAGAACCTCATCCATCTTTTAATATAGGTGGATCAACGGCGGAGGGTGAAGGTCACAACTCCTCTATTTCTAGGTCTCCTGCATAGACATAAAAGGTGAGAAAAACTGAAATAAAGAAATATTGAAATTTGATATGTTTGCTACACAGGTAGAAAACACATACAGGTTTTCCATCTATGGGAGTTGTCCTCAATATATGAAAACAAGGGAGCTCAAATTCTGCATGACCAGTCATTACAATTTTAAATTAAGTTGCCACATCACTGAATTCGATTTTACAACTGTTTTTACAACAGTTGTGAAGTGAATCACATGGTACTAAATCCAAAAGCAGATTGTCCAGTGGCTGGTTCCCGCCCCCCCCTTTTTTTTTTGCCTTAAAACAATGAAAATATCTCAAACTGCAATCATGTAACCATTGGGTGCTGCAAAGGATTGTAAATTTGAATTTCTTGCCAACTATCCGAAATGTGATGACATTAGTGTACGGTTGATGTGACTGTCGTAAATAAGAAGTCAGGTCATAAGTAACCTTCCCCCTCCCATTAGTGTTCTCAATAAAATTACCTTCATTGATGTTTTCGTAGGTGGTTCCAGTCTGCCATTTTTCCCTGGGAACATCAGGGAAGGCTTGCTGGACTTCATCAAGCTGTAAGATAAAGAAATCCCTCACACTGTTGCCAAGGTTCTTGGAGAGTAATTCTCCTTCCCTTGGCCCATCACTCACATATTGCTAGCAAGCCATCCTTCCCAGAATTTCCTCAAGTGGCATGAGAGGAAAAAGACCACCCCCCTCCACTCTCTCTGGCTCCAAGAGGAAGATTATTTGAAGGTGGGGTCCCAAGAGCTGCGGGGGACTCAAAGGCTACAATTCATGTTAATTTAGTTTTCCTACTTACATCGATCCTGGGATGTTGTTTCCCACAATAGAGGAGCTGGTTGAGCGCCGGCAAGAACAATCTCCCACCTGGGTCCAAATGCTGTGGAATCAACAAAGAAAAGACATGTTTTCTCATTTGTGACAAGAATCTTGCTGCCAAAACACACGTGTGCAGTTTATGATAGTGTTCCTTTGAGCTGCTGTGGGATTTCTGGACCCTTACTTTCAGAATGAAAATAAACTGCTTTGTGGTGGGTGACTGCCGGAGAAGGCTCCTCAGTGTCAGGCCAAAAGCCTCCTCCAACAACTTCTTCTCCACCTGAAAGGAAACATAAGAGATGGTGTTATTTCTTTTGGAGAACAGTTTCCCATCCATGCAACACTAGAAAGGAAATCCCAGAAATGTTGGTTAAAGTGGTATCTCAGAAACATCATCTTCTGTGTCCAGGATTGCTGTCCAATAAAAAGTGGAAAGAAAGAGATATTGAAATTTGATATGTTTGCTACACAGGTAGAAAACATATACAGGTTTTCCATTTATGGGAGTTGTCCTCAACATATGACAACAAGGGAGCTCAAACTCTGCATGACCAGTCATTACAGTTTTAAATTAAGTCACCACATGACCAAATTTGATTTTACAACTTTTACAACAGTTGTTAAGTGAATCACAGGGTGGTAAATCCAAAAGCAGATTATCGAGTGGCTGGTTCTCCCCCCCCCCCTTTTTTTTTTTTTTTGCCTTAAAACAATGAAAATATCTCAAACTGCAATCATGTAACCTTGGGTGCTGCAAATTTGAACTTCTTGCCAACTATCCGAAATGTGATGACATTAGTGTACGGTTGATGTGACTGTCGTAAATAAGAAGTCAGGTCATAAGTAACCTTCCCCCTCCCATTAGTGTTCTCAATAAAATTACCTTCATTGATGTTTTCGTAGGTGGTTCCAGTCTGCCATTTTTCCCTGGGAACATCAGGGAAGGCTTGCTGGACTTCATCAAGCTGTAAGATAAAGAAATCCCTCACACTGTTGCCAAGGTTCTTGGAGAGTAATTCTCCTTCCCTTGGCCCATCACTCACATATTGCTAGCAAGCCATCCTTCCCAGAATTTCCTCAAGTGGCATGAGAGGAAAAAGACAATCCCCCTGCACTCTCTCTGGCTCCAAGAGAAAGATTATTTGAAGGTGGGGTCCCAAGAGCTGCGGGGGACTCAAAGGCTACAATTCATGTTAATTTAGTTTTGCTACTTACATCGATCCTGGGATGATGTTTCCCACAATAGAGGAGCTGGTTGAGCGCCGGCAAGAACAATCTCCCACCTGGGTCCAAATGCTGTGGAATCAACAAAGAAAAGACATGTTTTCTCATTTGTGACAAGAATCTTGCTGCCAAAACACACGTGTGCAGTTTATGGTAGTGTTCCTTTGAGCTGCTGTGGGCTTTCTGGACCCTTACTTTCAGAATGAAAATAAACTGCTTTGTGGTGGGTGACTGCCGGAGAAGGCTCCTCAGTGTCAGGCCAAAAGCCTCCTCCAACAACTTCTTCTCCACCTGAAAGGAAACATAAGAGATGGTGTTATTTCTTTTGGAGAACATTTTCCCATCCATGCAACACTAGAAAGGAAATCCCAGAAATGTTGGTTAAAGTGGTATCTCAGAAACATCATCTTCTGTGTCCAGGATTGCTGTCCAATAAAAAGTGGAAATGTCGATCAGCATGGATTCGATAGGCTCATCCATTTCCGGTGTTATCTTGCTGTGGGATTAAAAGAAGGAAGAGACATTAGTGCCCATATTAATGAGCAAGCCTCACTTTCATTTTTCCCATAAGACTAGGATAAGCTGACTCAACTGAATGTCCTTCCCCTTCTTAATGACTGAGTACCCCAAACAGACTTTTCTCATGACTATAAAAGAAATAAAAGACTGACCTGAGATCGTACATTTCCAGCATAGCAGCTAATCCGGTCACGAAGGTGTGTTCCTGCAACAGAGCCTGCCAGGAAACAAAAGAGGAGAGAATCAGAAAATTCAAGCTCAACCAAGTTGCTCCAGAACATCTTCTTTGTCCCAAAACTTGCTATGTTGTTGCAACAACTGGTCTTTCAGTCCAAAGGAAAAGTGCCCCCATGTTAAGGATCCTTTTGAGCCTTGAGAAGGTAAACCTTCTGCAAATTCGTAGTAGCTTTCCTTCTCTCCCTTTCCCTCTGAAATCTTCCCATCCTCCTTGACTGCCACCCATTAACTCTCCTCTTTCCCTATCATATTTTTAAATCTGGGCGCTTGGGCCCTCATTTGTGCACTTTTCTTAAGGTGAAACAGTGCAGTGATCGCACTGAGGACCTGGATTAGGTGATGCTCCTGTGCAATTGAAGAGTCCAGCTGTCAGTCAGAGCTGCTGACTCTCCCAGAGTCCCCAGTGCTCTTCCTTTTACAAGGAAAGCTTGAAACCCTCCTGAGACTCTGTCCACCCTAAGGAATCTTTTGCCCCACACTGAGATTGGGCAAAAAAGGCTGTTGTGTCTCGTCCGCTTTCCCCGCAGCCGGGTCGCTCTTATCTCCTTCCGGACGCTGAGGAATGTCCTGGCATGCCTCCAGGCCCCAGCCCTGGTACCCTGCCCAGACAGGCCGAACAAGACGAAGGGCCTGAAGTGCCTCCAGCCCCCATCCCTGGCTCCATGCCCAGGCAAACGGAGCAACTAGACCCCGACCCCTCCCCCACAGCATCTGAGCCTGAGGAAGGTCAATTACCAACAGCTGTAGCCTGGAGAGATCCTCGCTTCAGGAGAATTGATAGGTGGCGGCAGCAGAAGGAAGGGAGGGGCAGGCCTGGATAAGTGCTGAGTCATGGAGCCACACCCCATGGCCAATATAAAGGATCTGCTTTCTGGCATTCTCTGAGTCAGGCATAGTCTACCTTATATTGCTGAAGTCACTTCCTGGTCTCCTGCCTGCCTTGAGAACTTTGCTAGGACTTTGGCAGAGCTGCAGAGGCACGCCTGATATGGACTTCCCCGACCCGGTCGTCAGCAGAGGAGTGGGACACGACAAAGGCTGGGACTGAAACCTGGAGGCAAAGCCCAGCGAAAGAAACCTCTACTTTCAAGGAGTACCTGCGGTGTTTCTCTCCTCCGCTCAGAGATCACTTGCCGGAGATATTGTCTTATCTCTTGGTCTCTTCTTATGCAGGCCGGCTCTGACTGCGCTGATTGGGGGAGGTCCTGTCTCTCAAAGAGAACCTTTTCTTTCCCTCCATTGTCCTTTGTAGGGAAATCTGGGAAAGGAGACACAGAGGGTGGAATCATAGCAAAGTTTTAGATCTTCTCCAGATGAAGAAAAGACACTAAAATCAGCCCTTTGCAGCATCCTTCCCTCAGAGACCCAATTCAAAGGCTTTTGTGGCTGTGTCTATTTTAGGGGAAAGACCAATTGCATTCTCTACCCCCCTCCCCAGTTCCCAGTATATAGATAGGTTCCACTGTCTAAGTGCAACCTAGAATATAGGAAGAGGCAGAATTGGCTTCTCTAGATGCCGACATAGAGGACTCCACTCCTAAAGGAGCTCCTTCCCTTTCCCCCTCCATCCCCTTCAACCCAAAGTGTCTACTCACCATGCTGCTCCACTTTGTGGAGCTCAATTTCGATTGTAACTTTTGTCTTTCTCTTGTGAGAAAGACTTGTCGTTTCCTCCAGCGTGGAGGTTGAAGGAGTTGCAGGGCTGCCATTCCTTCTCTTTCTCCTCCAACAGCACTGGGAGATTTCCCTGCATCATTGCAGTAATCTCAGGAACCTAAGAAAAGGAAGGGAATGGAGTGAAAGCCCTTTTCCAGACTCCACCTGCTCTACCTGCTCTGTGTCTGGGGCAGAGAGAGAAGCTCCTTCTGGGTCAACCTCTGTGAAGGAGCCCAGTCCTGAGGGCCTCCCTTCCCCACCTTCCCCCTCTCCGTTTCCCCATCCCAGGGCAAAGGCTCCTAGACAGACCTTCCACCTCCCAAGCAAGGAAAGACACGAAGGAGAAGCTCTTTAGAGCAGCCCTTCTGAAGACCTACTTACGTCTTCCTCAACATCTTGGCTCTGCTCAGTGACAACTGGCAGTTGGTGACCTTTGACCCTGGATGGATGACGTCATCGAGCCAATAGAATTCCCAGAGAATTCCCTTTGGGATCTACCACAGGTGATCTGCTCCACCTTTTCTGCATACACTGTTGGCAGCCAAAGATCTCTAGGAACCTACTAACAAATCTCTCAAACTGCCTCTTTCTCACCTTTTGGTACAGAAGCCAAAGCTCTTTGTATGTAACCTGCCTTTCTCTAGAGCAGCTCCATTAAGCTCTCTGACTAAGCAAGACTCACCAATGCAGCTTCTGGTCCACTTCCAGGCAAAATCAGTTGTGTTTCAAGCTCTCTCTGTCTCTCTGTTTCTCTCTCTCTCTCTCTCTCTCTCTCTGTGTGTGTGTGTGTGTGTGTCTATATCAACTCTGCTGGGTCTAGAGTCAGCTCCCTCTATTCTATCTGCTTAGGTGCAGATACCTTTTTCTGCATGCCAAACTATTTTTTTAAGTTTTGTTGATTTTCTATTGTTTACATTTTGTTAGTGGTTAATAAACATCATGTTGTCTGGGTTATTTTATTTCCTTACCAATACAAATTACATTCTTATTCTCCACCCCTTTTTTCCAACCACTGTTAGAATGAATTCCATGTTTGGTAGTATTCTGTATTTTCTTTCTCTTTAATCTTCAATGTAAGTCTGTCCAGTTCTGCACAATCCAGTATCTATATATATTTGTTTTCTGAGGTTTTCACGGGTGTTTGTATGTAGGTCTTTGGTTGTTCGGGTTTTCTTCCGTGTAAAATTGGAAGTGTCTTGGCAACGTTTCGACAAAGTCTCATTCGTCATCTTCAGGCTTCAGCTTCGTGCTTCTGGGAGCAATGTGTGATCGCAGCTGTTTCTTCCTTTTAACTGCGGTTAGGAAGAAACAGCTGGATTGAAGCTGGCCTGATGACGAATGGTTTCATCAGCGTTGCCGCACTCAATTGGCCCGAACAATGGTATATATATATATATATATATATATATATATATATATATATATATATATATATATATATATATATATATATATATATATATATATATTTAATACAAGTCCACCACATGTGGTAATATGTGCCTGTTTTTTGACATATTTTTAAACATTATAACTAACTTAGCAGGTGGTAAGTGCCATTTATAAAACATTTTATATAAGTTTTCCTTAGAAGAAGTTTCCATTGTTAACTTTCCCACAAGTTTTGCCATTTCTCTTATTCTATATTATATCTAAAGTTTTTTGAATAGAATAAAATAGAATAGAATTTTTATTGGCCAAGTGTGATTGGACACACAAGGAATTTGTTTTGGTGCATATGCTCTCTGTGTACATAAAAGAAAAGATACGTTCATCAAGGTACAACATTTACAACACAATTGATGGTCAATATATCAATATAAATCATAAGGATTGCCAGCAACAAGTTATAGTCATAAATGGAAAGAGATTGGTGATGGGAACTATGAGAAGATTAACAGTAGTGCAGATTCAGTAAATAGTTTGACAGTGTTGATGGAATTATTTGTTTAGCAGAGTGATGGCCTTTGGGAAAAAACTTTATCATTGATGCCACTGTATCATTGTGTCTTTTACTTGTTCATGCTCCATTTTCTGATTTAGTGAAAAAAAATAGCTATTTTCTTAATTAGTTTTTCATCAGAACCAGACAGTTATAGAGGTGCAGATGACAGACTCAATAATTCCTCTGTAGAACTGGATCAGCAGCTCCTTGGACAGTTTGAATTTTCTGAGTTGGTGCAGAAAGTATATTCTTTGTTGAATGGAAATGTTGTGTAAAAGTGTGTGTGTGTATGTGTGTGTGTGTGTGTGTGTGCGTGTGTGTGTGTGTATGGCTCTCATGTGAGTGTAGGAAAAGAATTATCTCTTTTTATTTAGTTATTTGTCTTCTGCTCTTATTGTTTTTAGAATAACTCCAGGCAGCAAACATATCCAACACACCTTTCTATTCCTATTTTCCCCACAACAACAACTTTGTGACATGGTTTGGATTGAGAGTAAATGACTGGCCCAAGGACTTCTCTTTCTAGCCTGGTGCCTTAAACACTAGATCAAACTGGCTCTATTTTTGTTAAAGGAGTTGACCGAGATGGTCGCCCCAGATCCTTTGTCCATTTTGCTAAGTGACCCTTAACTATATATAATTTGATGTTTCTATAAAATATGAGTTTTATTTTCTTGAACTAAGTAATATTTTCTTGACCCAAGTGATGTTTTTTTTTTCCTTGCTTCTACCCAATGCAGATAAAGAGACCAAGGACTATGATTTAAAAAAAACAAAAACCTAAAACTATTTTAGAATCAACTCCCTAGAACAGAGTCTAATGGGAGAAAAATGTCAGATGAAATTGACGACATGAAATGTGCCCATAGCCACTCAATCAACCTTACTTCTTAATTCTCCTCCCAATGAGAACATTTATTCCTGGAAGTGTTAATAATACCAGATAGTCATTATTCTGCAGTGAGGAAGAGCACCAGAGGTCACTTCCTCATTAAAACAGGAAAATTAAGTGCATCGGATTTAAAACTTTGTTTCATCTTTTATTCAACGTTATTTAGGAGAAATGAATCCTGCCTAATGAGAGAAATCTCATGCCTGAGATGGGACATTTGGGAGTGGCAATATTTTCTGGGTGAAATGACACAGTTTTAATATCATATTTAAAGAATCTAAAAAGGCTAGAGATGTGCGGTTGAATTTGTTTGCACTATTTCATAGTGCCCGAGAGGACTTGTGTAGGGCCCTTCTATGCACATGTGTGTTTTGGAACTGCTGTTAGAAGAATTGCCTCACCAATATCTATGAGAGCTGCTGTTTGTGATTTAGAGTTTGTTCCTTGTGAGTTAAAGCTGCAACAACCACTGGAATACTGCCGTAGCTACTATTTCAGTTGCAATGAGTACCAGTTTTTCAATGGGCAGTAGGAACAACCATGAGGAACGAGAGATAGAGTCACAACCAAGACAATGGTCAGAAATAAATAAATCTGAGTCCTAGGTAGAAATATAATTTGAGCAGGTGAGTCAACCTCACTCTCCCTAACTTTCAAAGAATGGTAGGGTGAAGCACATCTAGTTTCGCAATGTTCTGTTACGGTAATCTTGTAACAAAAGTAAGTGCATGACCAATGGGCTCACGGCAATAAGAATGGCACTGTTCCATGGCATAGATGGGTGAACATTTCTGCCCTTCTCCCTTAAGCAGATGGTGGTCTTTCCATCACCATCTTACTTACCACTAGCTGCTTCTATCCAGCTGGTGAGGGTGGAGGAGGGTTATCATGGGCCACTGCAGTGGTGAAATCCAAATTCTTTTACTACTGGTTCTGTGGGTGCAGCTTGGTGGGCGTGGTGTGGCTTGGTGGTTGTGGCTTGGTAGGCGTGGCAGGGGAAGGATACTGCAAAATCTCCATTCCCTCCCCATTCCAGGGGAAGATTACCACAAAATCCCCATTTCTTCCCAATCAGTTGGGACTTGGGAGGCAGAGAATAGATGGGGTGGGGCCAGTCAGAGGTGGTATTTGCTGGTTCTCCGAACTACTCAAATTTTTGCTACCAGTTCTCCAGAACCTTTCAGAACCTGCTGGATTTCACCCATGGGCCACTGGAATTCATAGGATCAGCTTTATAGACAGGAGAAAGACTATAGGAGGATCCGGCAGTGAAAGGTTGAAATTTGAAACTCTGATAGATTAGTATGAAGTTTAAGACATGTGTTCACAGAAACCTACAGGTCCAACCAAACCTAGCAGATGCAAGGAAACCAAAGTTACATCCCGTCCAAATAAAAAATATCAGTTGCTATATCAGACACCTTTTCCTCATTCCTATTTTACAAGGTACTGGAAATTGTAAAGCAACGAAGATAGGGCAGCTACTTAACACCAGAGTTTCTTTGTCCCAAGTCAATAAGACATGTTCAAAGTAGTATTGGTTGTTCTGTGCCCCTCCCCACTTCACAGAGAAGATGCAGAGTCCTTTATATTTGCAACAGACCTGATTTTCGGTAGTGAATGTAAGCCTTGGCAGCTACAGTGCAAAGGCCTGCCAAATTCAGAGTTCTTTATCTCTAATAATAATAATAATAATAATAATAATAATAATAATAATAATAATAATAATAATAATAATAATAATAATAATAATAATAATAATAATAATAATAATAATAATAATAATAATAATATTTTTATTTATAGACCACCCTTCTCCCAAAGGACTCAGGGTGGTGTACAGCCACAAGTAAAATACAGAAAGAAAACAACAGTACAAAACTAAAAACAACCCTTAAAAAACCTATTTAATTTGGCTACTTATAGATAAAAATATTCCCACTAAAATTTACTAAAAAATTTAAAAACCCATACAATTTAATAATATAAAATATAAAATTTAAATTTAAGCGAGTCCAGCAAGACGAAATAAGTAGGTTTTGAGTTCGCGGCGGAAGGTCCGAAGGTCAGATATTTGTCTGAGTCCAGGGGGAGAGAGCGAGAGAGAGGCCCACGTGTCCAAGATCCGTTGCCAAGAGCTCACAGAAGAAAAAACCCTTGCACAGTCCAGGCCTTTAACTCCCAAATGACCGATCTGCAGCTCGCACTTGATAGCTTTTGTCCATCACAAGGGCCAGATGGCAACGCCACCCGCTTTTATCCCCTGTGGGGTGTGGCTCAGTGACTCAGCAATCTCTGAGCCTGCCACACCTCTTCCTTTGCTGCATGCGCTTATCTTTTCATCGCTGCCTCGGGTCAATCCAAGATTGATCCTCAGCAGCTGGAGCTTGAGGCGTTGTCAGGGAGGAGGAGAGTCTGGGAAAGGGAGGCCTTGTCAGCTCCTCCTCCTGGCCTGCAGCTGGAACCTGGGGTGGTGCCAGAGAGGAGGGTCCTGGAGAGGAAGGCTTTGTCGGCTCCTCCCCATCACTCTCAGAGTCATCCTCCTCCATGAGAACAGGCCCAGGGGCCGGAGTCACAATGATTAGTAGTATTACTATTCAAGTGTCCTCATCTAATTTACTTGGAAGGACTGACAATTTTTGGTGGATAACAGAGTTCTAGTGGAAACTTTTAGAGCAGGGGTCTCCAACCTTGGCAACTTTAAGCCTGGTGGACTTCAACTCCCAGAATTCCCCAGCCAGCTTTGCCAAGGTTGGAGACCCCTGTTTTAGAGGATGCAGTTTTTAGCATCCTGTCGAATAGAATTCTAAATAGTGCAAGGATCAGTTATATTTATTTATTTGTTTAAAACATTTATAGCCACCCATCTTGAACATCTCTGTTCATAATTCCAAATTAAAACAATATTAATCTAAAAATGAAATGAAAAAAATAAATAAAATCAAATGACTTTCACCACAGTTTAAGAATATGAACCTATCACCTTTAGTGATTACCGACCACAGGGGTGGTCAGACTCGATTTCATTGAGGGCTGCATCAGGCTTGTGTTTGACCTTGGTGGCAGTGGGGGGGCCATAACCAGGGTGGGCGTGGCCAGCTCTCACTCATCGAGGCTCCATTTTTGACCATGACGGATTCCTGCAGCCCTCTGCCGGTGAAAACAGAGCTTGGGGAGGCCACGTGAAGCCTTGCCAGGGTTGTTTTTGGCCACGACAGCTTCCCAGGTTGCCTCTGCCAGTGAAAATGGAGCTCAGGAGGGCCATGTGGAGGTTCCCCTGGCTCTATTTTTTCTGGCAGAGGGCTGCAGGAGGGTGTTGCAGCCAAAAATTTAACCTGGGCAGGCCTCACATGGCCTTTCCAAGTTCTGTTTTTACTGGCAGAAGCACCACGGGCCGATGCTTCGCTGTTTCCAGGGTGGCCCACAGGCCAGATTTAAGCACCCGCCTTGAGTCTGACTCCCCTGACCTACCACATATAGTGTGTGTGTTTTTATGTGTTGGAAAAAATGTCCATCTGGGTTCAGTTCCAAGTGGGGAAAAGGACACTGAAAACATGGGGACTGCTTGGAAAGATAGTTTAATGGTGGTCAGGTTCACATGGCATGAGTTCCTGAACAGAAAGGGGTGAGATGCTGAGCACGCCCTGGCTTTATGCTTTCTCTGAGCTTTGAACTTCCTAGGGCACAGGACAGGTATCCTGATTGGTTGTCAGACTCCCAGGGGGTGGGGTTCTTAGCTAGCCTTGCTGGCTGATGTAATCTTCCCAGGTGCCATGTGGTGAATTTCTGTTGCTAGATGGGTCCTATTGTGTTGCAGATGATGCTCCATTAACAAAGGTGGAGAGAATGGGTTTCTGCCTTTGGCCCATTGACAAAGGTGTGGGGAGGCAGGAAGCTGCAGGGAGCTGCTTTGTCCTTAAAACATGTTTCTCCATTTCTCATCCAGGGAAATAATCTGCTCTTTTTTAATATTTTCTAAAATATTTCATTCTTCTAGGAGTGGGGTGGGTGCTAACTTCCTACATATATTTCTATAAATATTATGGGTGATTGAGAATATAACTGCAGCCCACATTCTTGGCCTTCTGGATAAAGAGCTTTGAGGTCTATGCAGCCATTCTAGGCAATACCATTTGACCCCCTCATTCCCCTCCACCCAGCTATTAGCAGGAGGATCAAACTTATAGTGACCAGATGTCCCACTTTTGGCGGGACAGTCCCGCTTTTTAGAAATTTGTCCTGTGTCCCGCAGCATTCTAAAAAAGTCCCGATTGAGTGAGGGTGCATTTAAGGGTGCTTTTTCTTTAGGCTGGGAAGGGAAGGTCTTGACTGTGATCAAACGGAACTTCTCTCTTCGAGAGATCAAATCTCGTTAAAGCAAAGAGAAGAGAGGCAAAGCAAAACAGGGGAGGGCAAAAAGTTTCTTCAAGGACATTCTAGGAAATGCCTGTTGTTTTATCTCTGCCCACCCAGTCATCTTCGAGCACCCGCCCCTCCCGCCCCATCGGCAGCCTGTATTCTCCACTCTGTGTTAACTTCCTCTCTGGGAGCAGCGTGGAAAGGAGCGCTCCGTTGCTGGGGCAATAGCCAGTCGTGGTCGAGCGCGCGCTCTCCACCCTTTGCCCATTGGTTTCGCCTCAGTTGCGCGGGAATTCCCTAGCGCTTGAACCTCTGAAAGTTGGTGCTGCAGCAAAATCCGGCAAGGTAGGCTTTGGAAGAAGAGCCTCTGGGGCTCGTGCCAGCAAAAAAAAAAAAAGGTCTGGTTTGGATTTCCTCCCCTCGTGGCGGGCGATGTTTGTCATAAGTGCCCCATTACACCGAATAGAAGAAAGCGGAGAAAAGAATGTTTGTTTTGCTTGCAAAATTCGGTTCCCTTTCTTTTCCTGGCTGAGGGGGGAGCGGGGATGGGCGGGGGAGAAGGGGGCCCATTAAATGCAAAATGTATTTCTGTACACGAAAAACCCTACCTTCACTATGGCAACTTTTCGGGAATTCAACCCAAGTTTGAACTTAAAAGTAGAACTTGGCTTGGGAATTACTTGGTCAGTTTTGGAATGATTAAACAGCAGCCGCAGCAGCAGCAACGCCACACTCATTCCGGTTGCTGAGATGAAGTAAAGATGGAGTAATTAGGTTTGGATTTTTGTGGAAGGTGCAGGAAACTCCTGGTTTTATTCATTTTAAGCATTGGCTTTTTGCATCAATTCCAGTTTAGTAAATCTCGGAGTTTTTCTAAATTTAGCAGATACGATAATCCCACAGACCTCCATTTTATACACTTTTGCCAAATACTCCATATGACAGTATTTCCTCCTTGCCTCACACCTTTATGCTATCTGTATAAATTCATCCTAATGTTTCTACCAGCACCCCTTTAATGTAGTGTATTGTAATTACTCCTGATAGTAACTGCAATACACCATACGAGATAGGTAGGATCACTGTATTGTAATTAATTGAAAATGCAGTGTAAGAGATTTGATATGATCTCTGAAGATATTTTGATGGAAGGTATTCAAGAAGGAGGATATGCAGCTCCTGAACATGCACAGATCACCTTTGCTTCACATCAAGGAAGGTCACTGCTTTTTTTTTTAATAGTCCTCCAGTTTAAAGTTGTGCGCCCATACACACTTTGCACCCTAACCTTTGACGTAAGAGACACCAAGTTAGCCACACCCACCCAGTCACATGACCACCAAGCCACACCCACTAGACAAGCCACACCCACAGAACTGGTAGTAAAAAAAATTAGAACCCCCCTGCCCCCCGCCATCAATGGTATCCCACTTTACCAATGTTAAAATCTGGTCACTCTAATCAAACTGGCAGTAGATTTGGTAACTCTTGGAAGTAGTTTCATCACATGTTTGATCCAAGCTCCAGAGAGAATATGCTTGATTAACTAAAGGTTTGATCTTCACAATTTGTTTTAGTTTCTCTTCAAAGTGTTAACCAATTTCATTTATCTTCTTTCAGGGTACAGTTATATCTCTTCAGACGTATTTTTTTCTGGACCCTGTTCAACAACATGTATCTATTTTTCCCTTCGGAATATTCAAAGTCTATTTCCCTTGCAAAGCCCAGTGTTCCAAAACATCTTCCTAATCACTTGTTTCTAGGTGTAACCATTGTTCATTTGGATGTGGTGTTTGTTTTTCTTTATTCTTTCGGGAAAATTGCCTCCATAATCGGTTTCTATGTCGCAACTTTTCTTTTTTTTTTTTGAGCTGATAAATCTTCATTCTCTCTCATCAGCTGAACTGTGGCGACTCAGCATTTCAGTCTTCTGACTTTTTCTTCAAGGACCACTACAAGTTTCACTTGCTAAAAATAAAGTCAAGTTGCTTTGGGGCAGGAATACAAACATGCTGTTTAGGAATAGATATTCTTGTCTGTTCATTTTTCCCCCCTGTATTACTTCTCTTTGTTCCATTCTTGGGACTTTAAATTAACCACATATACACTGTTCATACAAAAGAAAAAAGTTTTAACAAGCCCCCCACCCTCAGTTCCCTGCTGGCAAACTCCTGTTCATTCTTCTTGTTCACTAGTTCCTTGCATTTGGTCCCTGAAATCCAACTGCTTTATATTCTTCCTATAGCTCCTGTTTACTCAGCAGGAATCAGTTATTCAATCACAATAAGAAGTCAGCAGTTCTCAGGATATATCTTTTTTATAATCAACAACTATTCAGAACATAAACCTTTCATCTATTTTAGCTAAGAACACAGATTTTCAGAACGCACAAGATCTCTGGTCCCTCTCCTCTCTTCGTGGTCTCTTCTTCCTGTTGAACTTCATAGGAAAACTCATTTTTATTTGGTCAGAAGGCAGAGATCTCAAAAGTACAGTATCAAACTTCCTGGCCAACCTTAAATCAACATAGCAATAGCAAAGCACTTAGACTTATATACTGCTACACAGTGCTTTACAACCCTCTCTTAGAAGTTTACAGAGTCAGCCTATTGCCCCCAGCAATCTGGGTCCTCATTTTATCAACTTCGGAAGGATGGAAGGCTGTGTCAACCTTGAGCCTGGTGAGATTTGAATTGCCAAATTGCAGGCAGCCTGCAGGCAGCAGAAGTAACCTGCAGTACTGCACTCTAACCACTGCACTACCATGGCTCTTATATTTGATGTAAGCAGGCACATTCAAAAAAATCAAATTTACCAGTACTTTCCCCCCAACAGGGAAAAAAGTTTAAATAATGCCAGCATAAATATTCATTTGTTCATTCTTACACACTCATAAAAATAGTCTGTGGATAAAATGTATTGTAAATTCCCATCCTACTCGAAGGATGGGCATTTACAATACATAACTAGTGAGAATGGACAGTGCTCAGATTCAGTTTGGAAGAGTTGCTTTGAAACAGCTACGGCTAGAAGCAGCATCTGAGATATTAAAGCAGCTGCATTTATTTGCAAGACTATGAGTGGTGAGGTGGGCTAGAGGTGGAGCTTTCGCCTCACAATCATGAGGCTGTGGGTTTGATCCTGGGTAGAGGCAGATATTTCTCTCTCTGGGCACAATGAGAATATATCTGCTGAATATAACTCCACATTGGTGACAGGAATAGAATTTATTGGCCAAGTGTGATTGGACACACAAGGAATTTGTCTTGGTGCATATGCTCTCAGTGTACATAAAAGGAAAGATACGTTCATCAAGGTACAACATTTACAACACAATTGATGATCAATATATCAATATAAATCATAAGGATTGCCAGCAACAAGTTATAGTCATACAGTCATAAGTGGAAAGAGATCGGTGATGGGAACTATGGAACGATTAATAGTAGTGCAGATTCAGTAAATAGTCTGACAGTGTTGAGGGAATTATTTGTTTAGCAGAGTGATGGCCTTCGGGAAAAAACTGTTCTTGTGTCTAGTTGTTCTGGTGTGCAGTGCTCTATAGCGTCGTTTTGAGGGTAGGAGTTGAAACAGTTTATGTCCAGGATGCGAGGGATCTGCAAATATTTTCACGGTCCTCTTCTTGATTCATGCAGTATACAGGTCCTCAATGGAAGGCAAGTTGGTAGCAATTATTTTTTCTGCAGTTCTAATTATCCTCTGAAGTCTGTGTTTTTCTTGTTGGGTTGCAGAACCGAACCAGACAGTTATAGAGGTGCAAATGACAGACTCAATAATTCCTCTGTAGAACTGGATCAGCAGCTCCTTGGGCAGTTTGAGCTTACTGAGTTGGCGCAGAAGAACATTCTTTGTTGTCCTTTTTAATGATGTTTTTGATGTTAGCTGTCCATTTGAGATCTTGCGATATGATAGAACCCAGAAATTTGAAGGTTTCTACTGTTGATACTGTGTTGTCAAGTATTGTGAGAGGTGGAAGTATGGAAGGGTTTTTCCTAAAGTCTACCACCATTTCTATGGTTTTGAGTGTGTTCAGTTCCAGATTGTTTTGGTTGCACCACAAGGCTAGTCGTTCGACCTCTCGTCTATATGCGGATTCGTCATTGTCTCGAATGAGACCAATCACTGTTGTGTCATCTGCGAACTTCAGTAGCTTAACAAATGGATCATTGGAGATGCAGTCATTGGTATACAGAGAGAAGAGAAGTGGGGAGAGCACACAGCCTTGGGGGGCCCCTGTGCTAATTGTACAGGTATTTGATGTGATCTTGCTTAGCTTCACCTGCTGCTTCCTGTTTGTTAGGAAGGGCATCCAGCCAGCAAATACTCAAATGCTTTCAGTTGCCCAGACTCCACACTGCAAAGAATTATGGAGTAATTAAAAGGAGATGATTTGTTTGCAAGACCATATACCTGCAATGGAAACCTTCTCTCAGTAACCTTGAGTCTGTCATCTGCACCTCTAAAACTGTCTGGTTTGGTTCTGCAACCCATCAAGACAGACACAGACTTCAGTGGATAATTAGAACTGCAGAAAAAACAATGGCTACCAACCTTCCTTCCATTGAGGACCTGTATACTGCATGAATCAAAAAAGAGGGCTGTGAAAATATTTACAGATGCCTCATATCCTGGACATAAACTGTTTCAACTCCTACCCTCAAAACAATGCTAAAGGGCATTGCACACCAGAACAACTAGACACAAGAACAGTTTTTTCCTGAAGGCCATCACACTGCTAAACAAATAATTCTCTCAACACTGTCAAACTATTTACTAAATCTGCACTACTATTAATCTTCTCATAGTTCCCATCACCCATCTCCTTCCACTTATGACTATAACTTTGTTGCTTGTATCCTTACGATTTATACTGATATTGTTTCCTGATTGCTTATTTGTAGCCTATGACTATCATTAAGTGTTGTATCATTAAGTGTTAAATTTGTATCATTAAGTGTTGTAAGTGTTGTACCTTGATGAAGGTATCTTTTCTTTTATATACACTGAGAGCATATGCACCAAGACAAACTCCTTGTGTGTCCAATCACACTTGACCAATAAAGAATTCTATTCTATTCTATTAAAACCCTAAGCAAAGATTCAACCATTTTATTAAAGAACATCTCCCAGATTAAAACCAAAGCTATAATAATAAAGTGTAAAAGTTAAAGTTCTCTGGAATTCAGTTTTCTGTGTCTGCTCAGTAAAACTCAGTTTAGCATGGGTTACCAAAAAAAGAGAGTGGGGGTGACTGCAAACTCATACATTTTAAGTTTATCAGTCCAAAGTCTCGTCTAAGTAGATATGAAACTATTCCATAGAATTAGACAGTGAAACTTGCTGAGGAAAAATACATATTTTAAAATAAATCACCCCATATTCTTGCCTCAGTTTAATCCTATTAATTCTAAATATAGTGGTCCATTCAATACCTACTGGAGGCTAAGCAAATAGTCCTAAGAAAGTTTGATGCCATCATTTAAGTGGTCTTATCTACCTGCATTGCCTGCATACCATATACTGCTGAGCAACTGTCTTAGTTATAAATAATTTAATTATAGAAAACATGTAGCGTAACATATATTAGGGTACTAAGCCTAAAGGTCATTTCCAGAGGTGGGTATTAAGCCAGTTCGTACAGATTTGGGCGAACCAGTAGTGAAAATCACAGGTGAACCTGTCCATCCACCCACCCGCCCAGCTTTATGCTGTCCTATTTAGGCATGTTTTCAAGGCCAGGAGCATGCATGGAAGGCGCATGAGTGAGCAAAGTGTATGCACGGAAGGCCGGGCGCATGTGCTGAAGGCACACATGTGCACAAAACGAGTGTGTGCACGTGAGGTGAACCGGTGGTAAGAATACTGGAAACCCACTGCTGGTCACTTCCATCATTAGGAAAACGACTCGGAAATATTTGTAATTTAAAGCCTGTTCAATTCTTGTGTTATTTATTTGCCTCTTACTTTGAACTGCAAATAAAATTTTGATAATGAATAGATAATCATCTATCCTGCATGATGGCAATTACCTTGCTATTAATACCGGCAAGCATCTATCTCTGGTGGAATCAAATCAATTAATAATCCACAAAGGTGGCATGAGGAGCTCCTTTAGTTTGGAACGCAATGTTTAAAACTTTTCTTTTCCCACTTAATGTTGCAGAAGTACACACCCTTGGAGAGTTAGCTATTAAGCATCTAATCTTTTGATATATTTTCTTGTTCTACCCCAGTTCACTGAGTTCCAAAATAAATGTTTGGTGTAAAGCTTACTGATAATATTCAATAGGCTGAAGAATCAATAACTGACTGGATCAGATTCCCGGTTTCCCTTTTTTAATTGATGGAAAATTAATTGTAAATATTTATATTTATTTATTTAATTAATTAATTAATTAATTTTATTTTGTCAAGCATGTATTAGATAACAGATATAGGTATAAACAAGGTTATTAATACATGAAATGGATACAAATAAAAGGGAACATTAGGACAGGGGTGGTAGGTGCATTGGTAGGCTTATGCACGCCCCTTACAGACCTCTTAGGAATGAGCTGCGGTCAGCAGTAAGATAGTCTAAAGTTAGAGTTCTCCACTCCTCTGAATACAACAAAATACCTTATGCCACCAGACTTCAAATCTTGGGTTTAGAAAACTTAGAACTCTGCCACCTTCGACAGGACCTGTGTTTAACTCATAGAATCATCTATTACAATGTCCTTCCTGTTGAAGACTACTTCAGCTTCAATCACAATACAAGAGCAAACAATAGATTTAAACTTAATGTTAACCGCTTCAATCTTGATTGCAGAAAATATGACTTCTGTAACAGAGTTATTAATACTTGGAACACACTACCTTACTCTGTGGTCTCTTCTCAAAATCCCCAAAGCTTTAACCAAAAACTGTCTACTATTGACCTCACCCCTTTCCTAAGAGGTCTGTAAGGGGCATGCATAAGAGCACAAACGTGCCTACCGTTCCTATCCTATTGTTTCCTTTCATTATATCCATTAATATAGTTATTACATACTTATGCTCATATATATGCTTATATATTATATAATTATTTTCATGCTTATGCTTATATATACTGTTGTGACAAAAATAAATAAATAAAAATAAATAAATAAATAAAGTTTTGGGGGTTCAGAGAAGAAACCTCACAGAGTCAGGTAGTGCATTGCAGGCGTTGAACACTCTGTTGCTGAAATCGTATTTCCTGCAATCAAGTTTGGTGTGGTTTACCTTAAGTTTGTATCTATTGTGTCTCGTTTATTGTTGTGGTTGAAGCTGAAGTAGTCATTGACATTGTAGTGGATAATTTTATGTACTACGCTTAGGTCAGACCGAAGGCGGCATAATTCTAAGTAGTCCAAAACCAACATTTCAAGCCTGGTGGCATAAGGTATTCTGCTGCGAGCGGAAGAATGGAGGACTCTTCTCATGAAATATCTCTGGACTCTCTCATTTGTATTAATGTCCGATATGCAGTGTGGGTTCAAGACAGATGAGCTTTATTCGATATATATATTTATATATTGTTAACAATATATATATTGTTAAATTTATATTTGCTGACAAAGAGATAAAGGGAGACTATGTATGTATAAATGAGCTCATGCACACACACACACAAGCACACATATATACATATACATATGTGTGTGTGTGTGTGTGTGTGTGTGTGTAGATAGACAGACAGACAGACAGACAGACAGACAGACAGACAGACAGAAAGACAGACAGAAAGATAGATAGATAGATAGATCTTGGCATATTCAGGTCTTATCCTGTGTAAGGTTGAGAGTATCCTGGCGATGTTTTGATGAAGTCTCACTCATCATCCTCAGGCTGGAGCTTTCAGTTTCATGCTTGTGAGAGCAAAGCATGGTCGGAGCTGCCATCTTTCTATAAATACTGGTAGGGAGGTGGGGAGTGTTGCTGTAAGTGGGTTGGTTGGCTGTGTGATTGCATCTTGATTAGTAGATGGAGTGGATGTTTGCAGATTAATTGGCTGTTTCGTAGTGTCTTTCGTAGCAAAGACAGGACATTACAACACAACCTACCACCCAG
>NC_080545.1:21231135-21276135 GCF_028640845.1 Ahaetulla prasina | reverse complement strand
CCACCCAGAAAGCAGACCCAAACCCACACTGATCATGAAGCACGATTAAGGACCAGAAGCCAGACCGCAGCTGCAACATTGGCCATTTCAAACCCCTCCAATCCATACATGCAGCAGACTGACACCCACTGTGAAGATGTGGCACGACCGCGAACACGAAGCCGGACAACAGCTGTGCAGCTCACCAGCTCAAATCCCCCTGCAGCTCAGACTAATCTGAGCACAACCAAGCCCCCACCCAAAGAGGACACACCCCCATCCAATCAGAGCACCAAAAAAAAAAACCCCATCCAATCAGAGCACAGCCAAGCTCCCACCCAATCAGTTCAAACCCCCACTAGCAGTTAAAAAGGAAGAAACATCTGCGATCACACATTGCTCCCAAAAGCACGAAGCTGAAGCCTGAAGATGACGAATGAGACTTCGTCGAAACGTCGCCAAGACACTTCCAATTTCGCGGAGAAAACCGAATAACCAAAGATCTACATATATATATATATATATATATATATATATGTATGTATGTGTGTGTGTGTGTGTGTGTGTATGTATGTATGTGTATGTATGTATGTGTATGTGTATGTGTGTGTGTGTTTGAGTCTCATTAAATCATCTTCAGGCTCCAGATGATGAATGAGACTTTGTCAAACGTCACCAAGATACACTCAACCTTACACAGGAAAAGACCCGAATATGCCAAGACCTACACACACACACACACATACACACATACATAAATATATGTGTGTGTGTGTGTGTATGTATGTATGTAAATATATAAGTACCAGTGCAAAGAACAGCCAAGAACGATCCCACCAATCTTTTTTTCCCCACTACATCAATTCCACAGCTCTTTGTCTGAGAGTTTTTCAACTTTCATTTATGCTGTTAATTTAGACCCCTCTGGGGGGGGGGAATAGATATCTATATAGGGAAGGTATTAAAATGAATCCCAGAAGACAATGAAGAAGCTATCCTTTCTGAAAATATAGATGAGAAATACATTTTATTGTCTATAGACTAGAGTTGGTTTCTGTTTACTAGATAGATAAGATTTAGAAATCACAGTTAACTGCTGGCAACAATTCTCCACAACTGCTTTTTATCCTTAAAAACTTTTTCTATTTTTATTTTTTTATGTATGCATATGCAATGCACTCTGTAACATCGACCAATTAATTAATCCATATAATGCATATTTTGCTATTAAAACAGTCTTTTCCACAATACAGTCTTGATGAAAACACTGTTCAGATTAAGTAATTATTCTTCTCCCTGCCCTCCTCCTTTGAGATTATAAGTCAAAGGGCAGGGACTGTCTTGTTTTAATTATTTTGTAAGTAGTTTGGGGACTCTTCCAGGCTGAAGGGCAAGAAATAAAGGCATGCAATCAATAAATAGATAAAAAAATATATTTTGCTTAAAATGGCATTGGAACAGTCCTAAATGACCTTGTAAATAAAAAGGAATTAATTCAGACCTGCAAGCCATCTTCAGCCATACATTTAAATGGGGGATGCAAACTGAAGGTTAAAGAAGCTATTCCCTATGTTTTTCCTGACTTGTTCTCATCCTGTGGTACAATGTGCAAGAGTTTTATTTGTATTTCATTGAATGCAAGCACAGCTCTCCTCTTCATCACAAGTCTTGATAAAATACTTCATTGTCTGAAAAGGATTATTTATTTATGTGATAGTTTAAATCACTCCGTATCCAAGAATCCAAGCAATTTTATAGAATAGAATAGAATAGAATTTTATTGGCCAAGTGTGATTGGACACACAAGGAATTTGTCTTGGTGCATATGCTCTCAGTGTACATAAAAGAAAAGATACGTTCATCAAGGTACAACATTTACAACACAATTGATGATCAATATATCAATATAAATCATAAGGATTGCCAGCAACAAGTTATAGTCATACAGTCATAAGTGGAAAGAGATTGGTGATGGGAACTATGAAACGATTAATAGTAGTGCAGATTCAGTAAATAGTCTGACAGTGTTGAGGGAATTATTTGTTTAGCAGAGTGATGGCCTTGGAAAAACTGTTCTTGTGTCTAGTTGTTCTGGTGTGCAGTGCTCTATAGCGTCGTTTTGAGGGTAGGAGTTGAAACAGTTTATGTCCAGGATGCGAGGATCTGCAAATATTTTCACGGCTCTCTTCTTGATTCGTGCAGTATACAGGTCCTCAATGGAAGGCAAGTTGGTAGCAATTATTTTTCTGCAGTTCTAATTATCCTCTGAAGTCTGTGTTTTCTTGTTGGGTTGCAGAACCGAACCAGACAGTTATAGAGGTGCAAATGACAGACTCAATAATTCCTCTGTAGAACTGGATCAGCAGCTCCTTGGGCAGTTTGAGCTTACTGAGTTGGCGCAGAAAGAACATTCTTTGTTGTCCTTTTTTAATGATGTTTTGATGTTAGCTGTCCATTTGAGATCTTGCGATATGATAGAACCCAGAAATTTGAAGGTTTCTACTGTTGATACTGTGTTGTCAAGTATTGTGAGAGGTGGAAGTATGGAAGGGTTTTCCTAAAGTCTACCACCATTTCTACGGTTTTGAGTGTGTTCAGTTCCAGATTGTTTTGGTTGCACCACAAGGCTAGTCGTTCGACCTCTCGTCTATATGCGGATTCGTCATTGTCTCGAATGAGACCAATCACTGTTGTGTCATCTGCGAACTTCAGTAGCTTAACAAATGGATCATTGGAGATGCAGTCATTGGTATACAGAGAGAAGAGAAGTGGGGAGAGCACACAGCCTTGGGGGGCCCCTGTGCTAATTGTACAGGTATTTGATGTGATCTTGCTTAGCTTCACCTGCTGCTTCCTGTTTGTTAGGAAGCTTGTGATCCACTTACAAGTCTGTTCCGGTACCTGTAGCTGGTTTAGCTTAGTTAGAAGAATGTCTGGAATGATGGTATTGAATGCTGAACTAAAGTCTACAAAAAGGACCCTTGCATAGGTCTTTGGAGACTCAAGATGTTGTAGGATGTAGTGCAGAGCCATATTAACAGCATCATCTGTTGATCTATTTGCTCGGTATGCAAATTGCAAGGGGTCTAAAAGCGGATTCATGATGGTTTTCAGGTAGGAAAGCACTAGCCTTTCAAAGGTTTTCATGACTACAGATGTTAGAGCAACTGGTCTGTAGTCATTCAGTTCCTTGATGGTGGGCTTCTTCGGCACTGGGATGATGGTAGAGCGTTTGAAGCAAGAAGGAACATAGCACATCTCTAGTGATTTATTGAAAATATGGGTGAAGATGGGGGCCAATTGGTCAGCACAGACTTTTAAGCAAGAAGGAGTTATCTTGTCTGGGCCTGGCGCTTTTCCTGGCTTTTGTCTGTGAAATAGGTCCTGCACATATCAGACTAGCTGATGACCTGGCGTTGCCCGGGTATTTATTTATCCCAATCCTGTATTAGACAGGAAGAGCAACTTCATCCTGAGCCCTGATTTTGGCAAGAATTAAATTAGTTAAAAATGTGTCCCCAGAAGAGTCAAGTAAAATGATACCACCTTGTTGTTTTGCTAGCTGATCCATGATCATTTGGTATGCTTTTTTCTGATTTTAATTTAGAAGTGACTTCTTTTCTGTGATATATGCACTAAGCTGTTCGATGTTGTAGTTCTTTTCTCGTATGTAATCGATGTGAAGTACGTCATGTTGGTCTCATAGTTGTGCAGGAAGGCTGAGTTGCAGTAATGTTTTATAGCTCATAGCCATACATTTGTCCTCAAGAATAATCAAAGCCTTCCTGAAAATGTCCGGACCACACATAATTTATAATGTTGGATTTTCCTCCTTACCAAAGGGAGCCCCTTTGTGGAGTTCTGTGAAGCCATTACCATGGCAACTCCACTGTGCTATACAGTAGAAGCCATTTTAAGGCACAACAGGCTGCATCTTAACAGAACACACTCTCCAAGGGGTGTTAGGGTTGTCTTACCCCCACAGTATTTTTTTCCAGAGAGTAAGTAATCTGTGTACAAGTTTGGTTGAAATTGCTCAAGGTGTTCCAGAGTTATGCTGTAACACACACACACACACACACACACACACACACACACACACACACAGCAATTTAGATAGATAGATAGATAGATAAATAGATAGATAGATAGATAGATAGATAGATAGATAGATAGATAGATAGATAGATAATGTAAAATGTATATAAATCAAAATATATGTAATGACACCCACATACAGAGGAAATAATGAAATAGCCTCAAAAAATGTGATCATACAAGACAATGAAATTACACAACCAAGAAGCCATCAAAAATGGGTTTGGATAACAACTGTTTCAATGTTTTTACAAATCTATCTGGCACTGCAACTAGAAAAAAGTCAGTTCTCATCCCATCTTCTTGAGAGGATACTCCAGAGTTGAATCTCAGAGATCAAACTAACTCATTCATTAAATTATTAAAAAAGCCAAATAATTGCCACCAATTGATAAGATTTTGTGTTATAGTAGCTTGTATTTATCTTCGGTGCAGAAACTGATCATCAATCTTCTGAACACATCCTGGCAGAGAATAAAAATCACATGAAGTATTAGTACCACTTTATGAAACCTTAGTAAAACCACAGCTGGGAGACTGCATTCAGTTTTGGTCACCATATGACAAAAAAGACTTTGGTCAAAGTGACATGAAGAGCAACTAGGATGAGGACTTCTGCTGGCAACGCAGGCTTTGTGGATGTTCCTTTGGGATTGTCTGCCCTGGGTTTCGTCAAACCGTCCCTGACAGCGTAAATGGGCTGTCAAACGGTTTGGAATTCTCTCCCCCGAGAGAACGGGGAGAGAAGAGTGGTCAGGTCTGGGTAGAGCTTCCCGGGAGCCCCTGGAATTTAACCAGGGGATCGAAGGGTGAGAGCTCCCCTTCAGCCTGACGAAGCTCCGTGCCCAGGGTGCTTCTGTTTATACAGAACGAAAAGCCGCGACCATCTCTGTGCCAAGATTTATTTTTAAAGAGAACTCAACACAGACAGAACAAAGCAGGAGAACTAGCAAGAATTTGCAAGTAATAAATCTTAACTTCGGCTCTTAAATAGCCTTCCTTTGAACTAACTTTCAACCTGAGTGGATTTAAAATGGTGTTTGCAATATACAAAGGAAAGTGAAACTACAAAAGGATAAAGGAAGAGATTTTAAGACTGGTTGTAGAGAAATTTAAAAAGATTTTTTACTAATTTTAATTTTAAGAAATAAAGTTTAAAAGAAGATGGCAATTAAGCAATTAAAAACAATTGCTTTTAAAGGTGTTGGAGTGTGCTGGCATTTGCTTGTAAGAAGATTTTAGCAAATGGCGTTTTGTATATTGGAAGTGAAAGTTAAGGAAAAGCTTATAATAACTGCTGGCGTGGAACCTATAAGAAGAACATAACAAGCTACTTTTTAAATGGAATGAATAAGAACTGTTAATGATTTTTTTTCTTTTTACCTTTTTCTTTATCACAATGTTTAAGAAGAAAAGTTTATTGATTTTTTTTCTTTTTGTAGATTTTACAGTTTAAGAATGGCTCTTAAGCAAACAGAACTAACTACTAAAATCTTGGAAACTTCTTCAGTTCAAATATGGAATTTTTTTTTATAGGAACTTTTGGAAGCTTATCTTTTCTTAATAAGTTTTTAAACAAGAGATTTTTACACCAATATATTAAAGATTGGAAATTCTTTATTGTTAGATGTTAAGCTGATTGGTGAGCAGATGGTGGAAAATGTGTAAGATAGAAGACAAGGGGAAGGAGAATGCTTAAGATGTGATTTTGATGGTATTTTTTTTTAATATATATATATAGGGTTTAATTTTTACAACTGATCTATTTTGGGTATAAGGTGTTACTATTTGATATATGTGAGGTATAAAGGAATGGGAAGATGGAATATTGTTTAACTTTTGGAGGACAGATAGAAAAATTTATGGATGTAATGTTGGTATTTGGTTAAATAGAATTTAATTGTTATAATTGATATATTTTGGATATAAGTTATAAGTATAATTTTAATAATGTTATTTGACAGATGTAAGGTAAATTGAAGAAATATTAATATTAGCAATGTTATTTGATTTATGTAAGTGATATTAAAGATATGAGAAGATAGAATATTGTTTATTTTTGGAGATTGGATAAAAATTTAAGAATTTAAGCTGGAAATATGAATTATATTTGGGAGACTGTTTAAGGAAGAAAGGTATATTATAAAAGAATTTCTGATGAATACTGGAAGATGGAATATCGTCTTGGTCTTGATCGATGAAGATTGGATATTAAAAACTATAAGATTCTGAAGACTTCAGGAGTGGAATGGATTGATATATATTTGGTGTTAATTGATGAAGATTGGATATTAAAAACTATGTATCTTATTGATGAACTGGAAATACTAATTTAATTGGAAGATTCTGAAGATTTTAGGAGTGGAATGGACTGATATATAATGGACTGGAAGAAGAATGTACTTTTTTGTTTCTGGAAAGGGAGTTAAGGTCTTAGAGAGAGGAGTGACTATGGATTATGATTTATGTTGTATTTTAATTTATGATTGTTAATTTTATACTCTGTACTTTGTTCTGGGAAGTTTCGGGGGGTGGGATGGGGGGGACAGGGGACAGGGGGAGAGGGGGAGATGAAGGATCAATGATTGAAGATATGTAATTAAGAAATAGAAATAATTTGAAATGAAATCGGGGCTGCTCAGCTGCCATTTCAGAAGGGAATGGAAAGGGAGAGGAGAGAGTGAAGGAAGAAAGTAGGTAGGAAAGAGAGAGGTAGAAGAGGGGGAAAGGAGAGGAAGAAGAAAGGGGAAAGAGAGAGGGTTAGAAAGGGTGGAAGAGAAGAGTGGGGAAGGAGGAGAGGAAGTAGAAAAGCGAAGGAGAGGAAGGATGAAGAAAGTAGAAGAAAGTAGAGAAGGGAGGAGGAAAGGTTTGTTAAGGAAGGAAGTGGTAGCTGGGCAGGTCCGAATAAGTAACAAATGAAAGTTAATTACTAATGTTGAATAAGAGACTGTATATTGAATAGGTTGTTGGAAAATGGAAATAAAACTTTTTTATTAAAAAAGAGCAACTAGGATGATTATGAAGACCAGTTGCAGGAACTAGGTATGGCTAGTTTAGAGAAAAGAAGGATTGGGGTGACATAATAGCAGTATTCCAGCATTTGAAGAGCTGCCACAAAGAAGGGGGGAGCAATTAATTTTCCAAAGCATCAGAAAGCAAGACAAGAAACAATTGTGGAAACTAATCAAGGAGAGAAGCAACCTGGAATTAAGGAGAAATTTCCAACCAGTGAGAACAATTAACCAGTGGAACAGCTTGCCTTCAGACGTTTTGGGTGCTTCATCACTGAACATTTTAAAGAAGAGACTGGATAGCGACTTGTCTCAAATTGTATAGGCTCTCCTGCTTGAGCAGGGGTTTGAATAGAAGACCTCCAGCTCTATTCTAATTGATTGATTGATTGAATACTGTAAATATAGAAGCCAGCAAATTCTAAATAGCTAAGACTAAATAGAGATGGGTCCTGCTATAGAATCTTTCTGCATGTATCTTTCTGCCAATCTCAATATTGTTGTCCAAATTATCAGGCAGATGTGTTGCAATGATAAAATTGAAGAAAGGAATGCTATTGGTGACAATAGTCACCATAGGTCCTGCCCCCCCCCCAAAAAAAAAGTAATACGGGGATGCAAATACATTTAGGTAATTATTTAAGACTATGATTAAGTTATGGGATAACCATGGTATCCTGATGTGAGCTTATTATATTACTGTTTTATTCTAATGCTTTCAAACCCTGATCATGAAGCACAACTGTAAGCAATGAGATTTTTGTAAACATCTTATTGGCCAAGATAAAACCAAAATAAAGACCTACATAAGTTTTTTGAGAATGTACCTAAACAGAAATTACTTAAAACAAAGAAACAAATTCTAAATTCTCCAGCATTCTTCTCCTAGAAGTATTCATTCAATTTTATATTGAAAAATGGTTTTTTTAGAGTAGAAGAGAATAGGGAAGTATAATGAGTAGAATGTGGTCCTTTAACTTAGATATAAAATGGCTAAAGCATTAATTTAAACGTTTTATTTTCCACTGTAAAATTGTTTCTTGATCAGTCTTTAGACTCCTGGCTGCTTTAGATGAAATACATGCCATTATAATGAAGGAATTCCTCTCCTTTGGCTTTCTTGTACTAGCCTTTTGACCTCCATTACTAAAAGGAAATATTTTCGGGGTGGGCTGCTGGGGGTTCAGGAGAACCTTTAGCAAAGATTCTGTGCAGTTTGGAGAACCCCCAAATCCCACTCCTGGCTGGCCCTGCCGACTCCACCCCACCTCACCTATCCCAGGAGACCCACGCGGCCCATTTTGGATGCAAGTAAGTGCAGCATGCAGGCAAAGGCTCAGGGAGGGTGAAAAATGGGCCTATCGGAAGTTCGGGAAGGCCTCCAGAGCCTGGAGAGGCCTCTCAGAGGCTCAAGGAAAGCCTCCGGCACCCGGAGAGGGCAAAAATGCCCCCCCTCCACCATGGTGCAGGAGGCCAACTAGGTCCCGCCCACCAAGGCCATGCCCACCAGCAACTGGACAGAGCATCCCTTGCCAAATTTTTTGAAGCCCACTCCTGAATGTTTCCTTTGAGAAATTGTTGCATGATTTCTCCTTTTGGAAAGAAAAAAGAAGTACCCCAGTCAATCTCTTTAAGTCAGGGGTCTCCAACCTTGGAAATTTTAAGACTTGTGGACTTCAATTCCCAGAATCCCTCAGCCAGCAAAGCTGGCTGAGGAATTCTGGGAGTTGAAGTCCACAAGTCTTAAAGGTTTGGAGACTGCTGCTTTAAGTGACAAATTTAGAGAATTTTGAAAGAATATTTGTGTTCCATTCGAATCGTGTTTTTCTTTAGCACCAGAAAACTGCATCTAAAACATGTGATTTTACAGAACATTGCCACATTCTTTATGCTTATAAAACTGTTTTGACACATGTGTCATTCTTCAGTGTTTCATCCAGAGTAAAGGGAAAGAATATTTTGCTAATTAAAATTCAGGGTAACTCTCACTTGGGTAGAAGACTATCAATAATGGTGACACTTCCCAATTGCACCTTGCAATTCACTATTTAGATTCAACTGTGAACACCATTTTGTGAATTGATTGCTATTCTTCCAGCTGCAAGAGAGAGAGAGGGAGGGAGGGAGGGAGGGAAAAAACATAATGAGCTTTATTATAATTAGTTGCTCCTTTGAATTTTAGCATGGGGATAACATTTTGTCATTTGCAAATCCAGGACATATTCTAAGAATATTAAATAATTAACCTACAATCCAAACTAAAATGTTTCCTTTTTCTCTAAATTTTTCGTTCTATACCTTTTTGTGGACCTCTTCTATGAGCTGAAAAGAGTTGATGATCATTGTTGGTGTATTATTGTCACTGTTACTTATACCTGAAGGAAAACAAAAGCTTTTCTTTGAAACCTTCTTTTGAACTTCTTGTCATTTTCCTTTGCAAACCACTAACTCTTCTATGATACATTTGCTTTGGGCTTTAGATCTTAATTCGTTTTCTCTATATCACACAATCTCAATGCACTTCTTTTATTTTGGTCATTTACTTTTCTGTTTAATCCAAATTCACTAAGTATCTATTAATTCTTGAGTCCTCCTCCCCCCTCCTCCTCCTGCTCCTCCTCTTCTATTTATTTATTTTGTTGAGTACATATTAGATAATATATATAGGTATAAGCATGAATTGAATACATAAAATACATAAAATGAATACAATTAAAGGGAACATTAGGACAGGGATGGTAGGCACGCTGGTGTTCTTATGCACGCCCCTTACAGACCTCTTAGGAATGGGGTGAGGTCAACGGTAGCCAGTCTAAGGTTAACATTTTGAGGGTTTGGGAATTCTTCTTCTTCCTCCTGCTCCCCCTCCTTCTCCTCCTTCTCCTCCTCCTCCTCCTCCTCCTCCTCCTTCTTCTCTGAAAACATATTGCAATCATGTCTTCTCTTTCATTATGCAATCATTTCTTTTGGACTTTTTTTTTGTTTGTTTACATTTATATCCCGCCCTTCTCCGAAGACTCAGGGCAGCTTACAGTGTGTAAGGCAATAGTCTCATTCTATTTGTATATTTACAAAGTCAACTTATTGCCCCCCCCCAACAATCTGGGTCCTCATTTTACCTACCTTATAAAGGATGGAAGGCTGAGTCAACCTTGGACCTGGTGGGGCTTGAACCTGCAGTAATTGCAGACAGCTGTGTTTTAATAGCAGGCTTCTTACAGCCTGAGCCACACCACGGCCCACACTTTTGACCTTTCTGGCTTTCCAATTTGCAACTAAACCTCAAGAAAAGGCAGAAGGAAGGAAGGTCTTTTCATGGTGTTTTTCTAGAGCAGTTGCAGAACAATAGAGATATATGACACAAAGGACAGATACCATCTTCCAAGTCCTCTAAGAATGCTCAAAATACACCCAACATTTTTTAACATTTCAAATGAGAGAATGAATGAAAAGCATCTTTGCAGTGAAGATGGAAGAGATTTAGTGAAAGTGGAAGACTGATTTCACCACAGTACCCTCAAAATAGACCAAAGTGGTCCACAGACATATGGAAGTGAGAAGAGAAGAAGAGAGCTGATATCAAACCATACCTGATACATAATCATTTCTCTAGTCTTAGTTGTTCCCAGAAAAATCCTCAAGCATAAAAGTAATAGCTTTCTTTTACAAATATCCACAAACATTTATTTCCTCATGAACTGCCTTTCACTGTAAATCTACTGAAGAGGGGGAAAAAAAAACCCCATACAGTTTTGGTCTTACACATAGGCTTCATATAGACGCAATGTGTTTGCTTTTAATACCTAAATTATGCAGCTCTACCATACACACGGTGAACTTGTCTTGTCTCGTTCCATTTTTGTTCAGAGGAGCTAGCAGGAGAAGAAATCCCTGTCAGAACCCGATAATGAATCAAAAAGCACAATCGTGAATTGAAACCAAGCCAACTAAAAAAAGCCAGTGATAGGGGGAAGTGAAGGAGCTGCCAGAGATCTTAAAATTTTACATAAAGACCAGCTCTGTATGATAATTTGTAAACTAAATATATACTCCTGTGTCTGCCATTCTGGATTGCTATTAATGCACCTGCGTTAGCACTTTGATAAAATAAAAGGAGCCAAAAGATAGACAGCAACAATATCTTGTGCAAAATATGCTTTTACATTCCCCACTGGATGCCACTGTTTGATCAAATTTTAGCCTGCTATATTTCTGAGGATTTATAGCTTCAAGATGTTATTCAAAATTAAAACACAGAAATCCTAGGAAACATGTTATATTAAAATACCTGAAGCACAACTGCAGTGTATTCAGTGTGAGTTACAAAACAAGATACAGATACTTCTTTGCAATTACACTTAAGGTTTCCTGTGCCCAGTGCAGCTAGCAACAATAACCCTACAGGATAAAGGTCGAGTGAGATGTGGCCACAGACTTGAAGATGTCAAATGACCAGATGAAAGTTCCTAACAGATATGTGTGCGACTGCAAACCATTTCTGGGATTAGAAGATGAGGTATGAGGATCAGTTCAAGATGACAAACTGCTTCCTCATTCTGGGCTAGTGAAAGCTTATTATTTTCTTCACAGATGCTATCTGAAAAAGGTTTACTTGATAGGGAATGTAATGTAAACCATGTCATCTCTACTATCATACTAAAAAATGACATTTGTTTCCTTTGTGTCAGGGTTCCAAATAACACCCCCAACGAAATCAAACTCCAAGGCTTGCAATTCCTCAAAGCTAACTTTTATTAGAGATGTCATATCGGCACATCTGTGGAAAACCCAAATCTGAGAGCCTCCGGGTTTTCCTCACCCAAAAGAAAGTTCAAGACCTTGCCCACTTCCCCTACATGTCCACCACTGCTCCAATCAGTTTCTTCACATACAGAAGACAACCTCCACTTTCTTCTCAGCACAGCTGTCGGACACCATGGCCTTGAACCTCTCTGCGAAGTTTTATTATGGCTAATTCTACTTCACTCATGCCATCCTCCTCCCAACTTCCCATGGTAGGATTTTGGCAGGCCTGGATCCTGAAGGCATTAAGGTAGTATGGCTTCCAGGCCTGACACTTTAACTTTCTTGGATTCACATCCGAACTTTGGGCAAAGTATCCTCAGAAGGAAAACCTCAGTTTTTCCAAACTGATAAAAAGTTCACACAATGATGGAGGCAGTGTGGGCAATGCCAGGCAGTTGGTTGTAGTCAATCTAGAATCATAATGAGGTATTACAGGAAATTAAAATGGCAATTAGTAGGTCTGGCTATTAATAGTGCTTGGAATATCAGTATCCTGTAGCTGCTTGAAGTTCAAAGAGATGTGTGAAATTTTTAAGACAGAGAATGATGGCTTGACTGAAACTTCTATCAAGGAGAATCCTGAATATGGATATGTCTGACCTTCCTCTGAACATTTTTCATCTAAATACTTTGTCAATAGCGCAAAATGACATATAGATCACAGGAGCTGTGCTTGGTTGCTAGTATGCCAGCCCAGAGACATAAGATCCTTGATGCAAACATTGTACCTAGTATATCCATTCCCTGTTTTTATTTTTATTCTGTTCTGTTGTGTATTAAATTTATCTTTGTGTTCAACGGGACTATTTAAGGGAACAAGGTTTATAGGGTGTGCAAAACAGCCAAGATCTAATTCAAACTCAAATTCAAAGACTTGAGATTTGAAGATAGCATAATTTGATAATTGAAAACAAAGGATTTACTTCACACTGCTCGCCCTGATAGAAGGTTTTTTGACTACAGAGCATAATAGGGAAACATCAAAGCATTTGCAGGAGGCTCATTTTGGGTCAAATTAAAAGAAAGAAAATAAAATAGAAGTAATAGATATTAAAGATATTAACACTGCAAAATTTCAACACGATATCTTCATGATTTTCATTATCATGCAGTCTGAAGTTAATCCCTATATCTCTTTTAAATGACAGCACTTCAGTCTCCAGATTGTCCATAAAAAGCATATTTAAAAATTACGCTGAACCAATGCAGAAAAATGTTTTGCTTGATTTTTTCTAAAATTCTTTAAAAGGCAATTCATATTCAAGTTGAAAGAACACTTGCTTTTCTGGAGTAGTAGGTTTGTTAGCAAACCATTAGCATAAAAATGAAGTGTTGCTTTTCTAGCAATATGCATACTTTTTTTTAAATTTGAATTTATATCCCGCCCTTCTCCGAAGACTCAGGACGGCTTACACTGTGTTAAGCAATAGTCTTCATCCATTTGTATATTATATACAAAGTCAACTTAATTGCCCCCAACAATCTGGGGCTTCATTTTACCTACCTTATAAAGGATGGAAGGCTGAGTCAACCTTGGGCCTGGTGGGACTTGAACCTGCAGTAATTGCAAGCAGTTGTGTTAGTAACAGACAGACTTAGTCCGTTGAGCCACCAGAGGCCCTGTGCATGTTATTACTGCTGCACATAAATCATAATAAATATATATTCAAGTATATAAGCAAAGCTTTAAAAGCAAGCATATTATCTCAGTCTCATTCACATAGTGCAGGAAAAATGAGGCAGACTGTAGTAAAAAGAAAGCAAGGGATGGATTCCTTTCAGGGATAAGAGAATGAATGAAAAATGAAAATGAAAACAGGAAAACGAATGAATTGAATTGGACTAATTGCAACCGTGCTACACATGAGACAAACAGAATGACTGGCAAAAAAACCCAGTGAAAAATAGAATTGGGAGGAAAGTGAAATTTTGAACAAGAAAAGCAAAAGTGGAATTTTGAACAATAAATTTGAATCTTTCCTTTCCATCAAGTGAATCTTCTAAAGCGGAGTATCAAACTGGTGGCCTGCAGGCCAGATGCATGACAGGCTGGCCACGCCATGCCCATCCTAGCTCCATGAATGGGGAAAACATCACGAAAATCACTTGATGGCAACGTGATGCGGCGAGTTTGACACCTGTGTACTAAAACAAATTCTACATTGAGATCTAAATAATATGAACAGTTCTAAAACATTTGCTAGACCTATTCTTGAATACAGCTCATCCGTCTGGAACCCATACCACATCTCTGACATTAATATAATCGAACGCCTCCAGAAATATTTTACTAGAAGAGTTCTTCGCTCCTCCGAAAACAACAAAATACCTTATACCACCAGGCTTGAAATCCTGGGATTAGAAAACTTAGAACTCCTCCAACTTCGACATAACCTGTGTTTAACACACAAAATCATCTATTGCAATATCCTTCCTGTAAAAGACTACTTCAGTTTCAATCGCAATAATACAAAAGCAAACAATAGATTCAAACTTAATGTCAACTGCTTCTAACTTGATTGCAGAAAATATGACTTCTGTAACAGAGTTGTTAACGCTTGGAACTCATTACCTGACTCCATAGTCTCTACTCAAAATCCCAAAATCTTCAACCAAAAACTGTCTACTATTGACAGTTCCTAAGAGGACTGTCCATTCCTAAGAGGACTATAAGGGGCATGCATAAGAGCACAAAAGTGCCTACCATTCCTGTCCTATTGTTCCCTTCATTATATCAAATTAACATAGCTGTTGCATACTTTTACTTATATATATATATATTTCTTTCATGATGTGTTGTTTTTATTTATGACGATGTTTGTGTATACTGTTATGACAAAATAAAATAATAAAAAAAAATATAGTGATAGGATTTGTGGAGGTGGTAAATGTCACTGTCCATCACTACATCATTATCAGAGAGACAAATATCATATTCAATTCCATTTCCTCCTCTTCTCCATAAATAAAAGAAAAGCTCCAGCCATGTTTGAGCATGCAATGCCAAAAACTTCATCCAATCTTTAAATCATCTATGGATCTCCTGAAGCAACTTGAAGGCAACTGATTTGACTTCACAATCTGAAGGGCTCACCTGAATATCCTCTGGATGAAATTTACTACTCAAAAATTTACACAGTGATACTGGAAAAGCTTTAGCTCTTAACATCCACAGAAAGCTCCAAGCCTATTTGATTCAAATTTTAAAGGCTAAGCCTATATAATTCAGCAAAATTTGGACATCCCTTATAACCAACATGTGGGTATAGGCATCCTGGCAAAAAAAAATATATGAATAGAATAGAATAGAATAGAATAGAATAGAATAGAATAGAATAGAATAGAATAGAATAGAATAGAATAGAATTTTTTCTTATTGGCCAAGTGTGATTAGACACACAAGGAATTTGTCTTGGTGGATATACTCTCGGTGTACATAAAAGATAAAAATACCTTCATCAAGGTACAACACTTACAACACTTAATGATAGTTATAGGCTTCAAATAAGCAATCAGGAAATAATCAATATCAATATAAATCGTAAGGATACAAGCAACAAAGTTACAGTCATACAGTTATAAGTGGAAGGAGATGGGTGATGAGAAGATTAATAGTAGTGCAGGTTTAGTAAATGGTTTGACAGTGGTGAGGGAATCACTTTGTTTAACAAAGTGATAGCGTTCAGGAAAAACCTGTTCTTGTGTCTAGTTGTTCTGGTGTGCAGTGCTCTATAGCGTCATTTTGAGGGTAGGAGTTGAAACAGTTTATGTCCAGGATGTGAGGGGTCTGTAAATATTTCCACAGCCCTCTTTTTGATTCCTGCAGTATACAAGTCCTCAGTGGAAGGCAGGCTGGTAGCATTTGTTTTTTATGCAGTTCTAATTATCCTCTGAAGTCTGTGTCTGTCTTGTTGGATTGCAGAACCAAACCAGACAATTATAGAGGTGCAGAAGACAGTCTCAATAATTCCTCTGTTATAATTAAATATGGATTGGATGCTTCATGTCAAGCTAACTATCCCCGTTAATATAGTGGAACATTTCCATGTCTTGATGTCATCCCATTACATATTAACCTGACTTGCAAAGAAAATCACATCCAGTAATATGGATTATATGGAATGGCGGTAGGATATATTGTGTATGTTAACATATAGCATATAGCCACATGTTCGTGCGACAATGATTACTCTGTTTTGGTAAATGTTCTGTGCTAATCTAAGATTTGCATTTCTTAAAGTTCTACAGAATGTATCTTTGCTTGAATTACTGAAATTAGTCTGGTTTATCAGTTTTCTTACTACTTAAAATTCTTTTGAAAATATAATTAATGAACAACTACAAAAAATTTGGGTGCATAGACTCCAACTGACACACTGTTTCTATGTACATTCGTCCTTATCTTTTGCTTTTCCCTGAGATTATGAAAGTTCCTATATCCAGAGTTTATATAGTGATTATTTTTATTTGTGGCATTACACAGAGTTAATGTTGGATTTAGAAAAAACAACAACAATAACAACAACCCACCCTCAGAATATTAATCGTTTTGAGCATTTGGCTCTGACACATCATTTAATTCCAAGATTTCATGAACGGGTTGGCAACATTTCTAGCCATTAACACAAAGGTTGTTTTAGCTTGATCTTTGAAAGCACAGAGAAAAATAATGAAAAAAACCTCTCATTTTTCACAATTCTCTCACTTTTTAAGCATATTTAACATTGGTTTAACTGATCTTATTCCAATCAATCATTGTTCAACTATTTAATTCTGGCTGAAAAGCTAGGCCAATCAAAGTGTTTAGACTGTTTTATCCTTAAAACATCCAGCGGCATGATTTGTGACTGTAATAAGGTAAAGATGCCAGACCTTGAAATGACATTAGTTGCACTTTCAGACAACTGCAGCAGTTTCAAATGTCACATGGATGGGTGCTTTCTAGAATCAGGTTTAATCATTAGAGATTTTTAAGAGTGACACTTACAGGCAGAGAATGCTTCACTAGAACTTAAATGGATTTGAAGATGCTATGATGTGATACAAAAAACAAATGGCTAATTGTTTTACACCTATGTATTTTGTCTAATGAAATAACCAATAATACTCTTGCAATATTTTGAAGTCTAATGTCTCCTTCCTTCTTTCCTTCCTCCCTCCCTCCCTCCCTCCCTGCTTCCCTCCCTCCCTCCCTCCCTCTTATTAAATTTCTCACATCCTTTTGTTGATAAACACATAAAGCAGGGGTGAAATCCAGCAGGTTCTTACAGGTTCTAGAGAACCGGTAGCGGAAATTTTGAGTAGTTTGGAGAACCAGCAAATGCTACAACTGACTGGCCCCAGTGGGGTGGCAATGGAGATTTTGCAATATCCTTCCCCCAGGAGTGGAGAAAGAATGGGGTTTTGCAGTATCCTTCCCCTGGAATGGGGTGGGAATGGAGATTTTGCAATATCCTTCCCCTGCCATGCCCAGCAAGCCACACCATGCCCACCAAGCCATGCCCAGAGAACCAATAGTAAAAAAAAAAAAAATGGATTTCACCACTGATATAAAGTGCATTTATCTTCATCAACTTCATCAATCAGAGCATAGAATCAGAATTATGTGAAGTATTAGTACCTCTTTATAAAACCTTCATAAAAGTTCATCTGTAATACAAAACTGGCATCCAATTTCGGTCACCATACTACAAAAAAATATGTTGAGATTTCAGAAAAAGTTCAGAGATGAGCAATTAAGATGGTTAAAGTCTAAAATATATGAAGAACAGTTGCAGGATTTGGGTTGCCTAGTCTAAAAAAAAGAAGGACTAGAAGTGACATGATAGTATAGTATAGTCTTTATTGTTACTGTACAACATGTATACAACAAAATTGGTTTTAGCCTCACTGGTGCAATCCATGGCAAAAAATACAAGCAACATAAATAGTATAAAGAATATACTATGCAAGTAATTAAAGGGTGGGGGAAGAAAAAGAAAAAAGAAAAGAAAAACTAGTCATACGTTTCTGTGTGTGCGTGGAGTGATTGTGGTTGTGTTTAACAGTCTGACAGCCCAAGGATAGAAACTATTTTTAAACCTGTTTGTTCGGCTGGCTATGCTTCAATGTTTTCTGCCGGATGGTAGAAGTGTGAAGAGACAGTGACCAGGGTGTGAATCATCTCTGAGTATCTTTCTTAGTCTGCTAAAGCAGCAAGACCTGGCAATGTCATCCAGTGGCGTTAGAAGGCAACCAATGGTTTCTTGTGCTGAATTTCTCACTCTCTGTAGTGCCTTCCTGTCCGCAGCAGTTAAACCAGCGTACCATACTGTAATGCAGTATGTGAGGACACTTTCTGTCATGGACTGATAGAAAGTCATCATCAGCCGTTGTTCCACCTGATTTTTTCTCAGGACTCTAAGGAAATGAAGTCTCTGTTGGGCCTTGCCAAACAACAGGGATGTGTTGTTTTTCCAGGTGAGATCTTGACCAATAAGCACTCCCAAGAATTTAAAAGAAGAAACCCTCTTCACAAAACCCCTCTCGATATACAGTGGGGCAGGTTCCTCTCTGTGCTTTTAGAAATCTAGCACCGAAGGCTTCTGGTGGCTCCGCTCTCTCCGAAGGACGCCCTAAGGGCGCCCGTGCTGGGATTCTGTAAAAGCCAGCGAAATCAACGGCTGAAAGTACCTTTCCCGGTAAGGGGAAGGGAAAGAGCAGAAAAAGGAAAGGTAGAGCTCTCTCTAGAGGCCCCGTTTGGGGAACTCGAAAGGGAAAGTTCCCTGGAATTCCTTTGGCAAAGCTCCAGCCCCAGCGTGTTTCTGCTTTAAGCAGACAGAGAAAAGAGCGACCACTTCTGCTTCAATTGATTGTTATGGATATTTATAAGCAGATGGAATAAAACACAGGAGATCAGTCATTTAAATTGCAAGTATTAAATCTGACTTCTATTTTTTCTTTGTAAAAAAAATGGATTTCACCACTGATATAAAGTGCATTTATCTTCATCAACTTCATCAATCAGAGCATAGAATCAGAATTATGTGAAGTATTAGTACCTCTTTATAAAACCTTCATAAAAGTTCATCTGTAATACAAAACTGGCATCCAATTTCGGTCACCATACTACAAAAAAATATGTTGAGATTTCAGAAAAAGTTCAGAGATGAGCAATTAAGATGGCTAAAGTCTAAAATATATGAAGAACAGTTGCAGGATTTGGGTTGCCTAGTCTAAAAAAAAGAAGGACTAGAAGTGACATGATAGTATAGTATAGTCTTTATTGTTACTGTACAACATGTATACAACAAAATTGGTTTTAGCCTCACTGGTGCAATCCATGGCAAAAAATACAAGCAACATAAATAGTATAAAGAATATACTATGCAAGTAATTAAAGGGTGGGGGAAGAAAAAGAAAAAAGAAAAGAAAAAGAAAAACTAGTCATACGTTTCTGTGTGCGTGGAGTGATTGTGGTTGTGTTTAACAGTCTGACAGCCCAAGGATAGAAACTATTTTTAAACCTGTTTGTTCGGCTGGCTATGCTTCAATGTTTTCTGCCGGATGGTAGAAATGTGAAGAGACAGTGACCAGGGTGTGAATCATCTCTGAGTATCTTTCTTAGTCTGCTAAAGCAGCAAGACCTGGCAATGTCATCCAGTGGCGTTAGAAGGCAACCAATGGTTTCTTGTGCTGAATTTCTCACTCTCTGTAGTGCCTTCCTGTCCGCAGCAGTTAAACCAGCGTACCATACTGTAATGCAGTATGTGAGGACACTTTCTGTCATGGACTGATAGAAAGTCATCATCAGCCGTTGTTCCACCTGATTTTTTCTCAGGACTCTAAGGAAATGAAGTCTCTGTTGGGCCTTGCCAAACAACAGGGATGTGTTGTTTTTCCAGGTGAGATCTTGACCAATAAGCACTCCCAAGAATTTAAAAGAAGAAACCCTCTTCACAAAACCCCTCTCGATATACAGTTGGGCAGGTTCCTCTCTGTGCTTTTAGAAATCTAGCACCGAAGGCTTCTGGTGGCTCCGCTCTCTCCGAAGGACGCCCTAAGGGCGCCCGCGCTGGGATTCTGTAAAAGCCAGCGAAATCAACGGCTGAAAGTACCTTTCCCGGTAAGGGGAAGGGAAAGAGCAGAAAAAGGAAAGGTAGAGCTCTCTCTAGAGGTCCCGTTTGGGGAACTCGAAAGGGAAAGTTCCCTGGAATTCCTTTGGCAAAGCTCCAGCCCCAGCGTGTTTCTGCTTTAAGCAGACAGAGAAAAGAGCGACCACTTCTGCTTCAATTGATTGTTATGGATATTTATAAGCAGATGGAATAAAACACAGGAGATCAGTCATTTAAATTGCAAGTATTAAATCTGACTTCTATTTTTTCTTTGTAAAAAAAAAATAAATTTTTTTTCTCTCATCTACAATCAACACAATGAAATAAAATGGCGTTTACTTGTTGAGAAAGTGAAACTGAATGGAGATTTTATCTTATTGTACTGGACTGTGGATTGTTGGATTATTTTAGTTTGTTTAAGTATTTTATAAGGGGATTTTCAGCAAGAACTTTGCCATGAAGGTTTTTTCAGAAGAATGGATTCGTGACTTTATACAGGATTATACAGAAAGAATGTATTTAATTACTCAACAATACGAATTGGAAAAAAATGGAGGCGTTTTGGATGAGAGTTTGGAGGAAATTAACCAAAGTAATCAGGACTTGGAATATGGAATGGATGTAAAGAAGCCTTTTTTAAAAAGTTTGGATGAAAAGCCTGAATTTGTGCTACAGGAGGCTGTCTCCCGAAATGGAAAAATTCACAGGGTTAATGCTTTCCAAGAGTTCTCTTTTCGGATTGAGGGAATATACGGCAGTAACTCGTGGATTCTTGGACATAAGGAACTATTAGGAAATATTGTGACTGACTTTTCAAAAGGAGTAATGAAGGAAAGACAGAGACTAATGCATCAAAAATGGCAAGAGACAAAAGTATCATTTTTGAAAGAATTTTTTTTTTGAAATATTAACAGAAAAGGTTTTTAGCGTTACTGAAAGACAATACGTAAGGAAGATTTGGAAGAAATGGGTTGATTATATGTTTTATAACCATCATAAAAGACTAGATATTTGGATTTATACTGGATTTTGACGAGGAAGGACTAAAGTTGAATAGATATTGTAATTTCCCTGTATTGAATTTTATAATCTGTTGTATTGAATTTTAAATAGAATATTCTCGAAAGATCTTATGTAAGAAAGACTTGGGGAAAATTATATGGTTATAGAAGCTATAAGGGAGATATTCTCTGAACTGGATTGGATTTTTATGCTTTAGCTGGTTTTAAATATTTTAGGATTAATTTGTTCTACTGATCTATATATTTTATTACTGTTTATTGTTAATTTTTTGAAGGATTTTGGTTATGTAAGGAGGAAGTCAGAGCTAGAGAGGGAGAATTGGTATAATAGTTTTGGGGAAAAAAATTTTTTTTAGCATATGTTTGTTTTATTTTTAACTATACCTTGTGTTTGTTCCGGGAAGCCGGGGGGGGGGGGTTTGTGAAGGGAGAGGGGTTGGGGGGAAAGGGGAAAAAAATTTTTTTTCTAAAACTTTTTGAATAAAAAAAAAAAAGAAAAAGAAATCTAGCACCATCTCCTTTGTCTTACTAGTATTTAGACATAAGTTGTTTTTTGAGCACCATGCGGATACCTTCTGGACTTCTTCCATCATAACAGTATACCAGTATTTGAGGGGCTGCCACAAAGAAGAGGAAGTAAACCTATATTCAAAAACACCAGAGGGCAGAACAAGAAACAATAGATGAAAACTAATCAAGGAGAGAAGCAACCTGGAATTAAGGAGAAACTTCCTAACAGTGAGAACAATTAACACTGGAACAGCTTCTTTTCAGAAGTTGCGGTTGCTCCATCAATGGAGGTTTTTAAGAAGAAACTGGACAGACACTTGTCGGAAATTGTACAGGGTCTCCTGCTTGAGCTCACTGGCAACTCCTCTTAGTCTCTGCCCAACACATGTTGAGATGACCTTGGTTCCCACAGAATGATCTGTTGTTGTCTGCTCTGACATTCCAGACCCCTCCTTCTCCCATACTATGTGGCAAGCTGAGAAACAGAAAGATGGCTGTGGCAGGCCTGATCTGTTTTCAAGTTGTCAAAAGGTCTTTTTGTATACCTGATTGTCTCTCCTTTTCTTTCAATTAATTACAGCAACAAAAATTTTCAGATTGTAAATTGGTTGCCAGTCTTTCTTTCAAGAACAATAGAAACCTAGCAATTTTTCTTAAAAAGAAAAAAAAAACCTATGCAAATTATCCAACAGATACTGTGCATGTGTCATTTTCGTAATCTACTGTCAATAGGATTTTGCAGAGCTGCACATAGTTGAGATTATTATGAGATTATTAAATTATTTGCATACTGATTCTAGTTTAAATCGAAGAGCTGTTGTTTTCTGCTTTAAACAGCACTTGGATGGGGAAAACCCCAAAATGAGCACTGTTAAAAAGGTTTCTAAATGATTACTGGGACTAGGCTTCCTGAGTCAATAAAACACATGAGTAGTCCCAAAAACCTCTTTTATTGCAACAGCTGTGAATTCTGTTCATTCACAGATGAGTCCCAAATAGTTGTAAAGAATCCTTTGGGATAAGGCTGATAATTAGCCACCTTTATCTCCCTTGACATGCTGCCAAAGACCTAATTGGCAAAGCCACACGGAGTCCAGAATCAAACAGAGCTTCAGACCTTTAAACTGAACAGAATTAACAACGTTACTTCCTGCAAAGTTCCATGTGCCTTTGCTCCTCTTTTAAGTCTTATGGGAGGGGCCAATCATCTCCAAGCCTTACTCCTGAGTCGTCTCTTTTGTTTTAACTGTTCTTGCCTTCTGGCAGCTCTGCACATGCGTGCACTGGGAACAGGCTCCCCCTGTTCCTCTGCCTCACTGAGATCCAACTCTGGAGGCTCCAGAGGCACCATGTACTTCCCAGATGGCCCTTTCTCTGTCTCTGATGCAGAGCCCTCGTCCGAGCCTTCCCCAGACTTCAGGACTGGCCCATGTTCCTCCCCAACCTCCTCACTGTCTGAGTCCATTGCCAGCTCCCTGGGCCGCTGGCAGACCACAACAGACCTAGGTAATCATTCAGAAAGAATTCCGAGATTGGAAATGCATGTAATCAGCAATGCATTTCTCTAAAGATCCCTTTTAAAACAGCAAAGCATGAGCGGGTGTACATTATGTTTGTGTGAACTTCATAAATGTAAAGGTCTAGTTATGAGCTGTACTCTGTCTGCATCTCAGAGTCATGTAAAGTTTTTAATTACTTTTCCAATTCAATATATTTTTATGACATTCCTGGGACTGTGAATGTATCCTCAATTGTCTAAAGCAACACTTGACTACATCATACTGATGGCCCAGGGTAATTTATGAATAGGTTCATTGAACAGATTATGAAATGGTACAGGTTCAAATCCTGTAGAGACACCACTTTCATTAGCATTTCTCTTATTAATATCTACCTCCCTTACTGAAGCCGGATAAATTAATTTCTATTACTTGAAGTTATAGTTTTATTATAAACTTTGAAATAACAATAAGCTAGCATTTCATACTTCAGAAAATCTTATTATTTAGATGCAAATTGTGGTTGAATAATTCAAGAGAGGAAATATTCTGCAAGTGTGCTCTGTATTCTATAACCAAGCCAGTAGCACTCACAGGTCTAAAAAAAATAATTCCAGTCTAAGGGCAATAATACATGCAGGGGACATAGTTGGAACTTCAGATTTCCTTATATAAGGTGCATATAAATGTATGGAGCTTTGTCATGTAAAAATGCCATTTAGCAGTCTAGATCTCCCTTTTTCAAATGAGATAAAAATCTAGGCAGCAGGACAAAAGACCAGTAACTTAGACAGAAAAAAAAATCTTCTAACAGTAGCAAATGTAATTGTGAAACAGATTCAATATTTATAGAGGTTACAGAAGAAACTACAGTATGTATATACTGGGCCTGTGAGATGGCATGGAATATTAACAGCAGTCCAACTTCACAGACAATGAGATCTGTTCAACAAAGGTTGAAATCTTTCTTTTTTTGTCATCGTAGGGGAGCATTTATTTATTATTTTAATGCTTAATGTTTTTAACACCCTAATTGTTTTGCATTGTGTGTTGTGTCATGCTAAACGACACAGTTGTGTGTTTTACCACAATAATGCTAAAAAAAATATGTGAAAAATGTGTACGGTAGTCCTCACCTTATCACCATAATTGATCGCAGAATTATGGTCACTGAAGTCATTAAAGTAGTTATCATGTCGGGACCCAACTTTATGATATTTTTGCAACAGTCATCAAGTGACTGTCATGGTCGTAAAGTGAATCCATTTTACCCAATGATAGATAGATAGATAGATAGATAGATAGATAGATATTTTGCTAGAAACACTGCAAACCAAACATAGAAAATCATGATCATGTGACCACGGAATGCTGCAAACAGCCATAAAAATCTGCCACATGCCAAGGGCTCAAAATGTGATCACATGACCACACACGTGTGTGAGGCGGCATTGTAACAATGAAATCAGGTTGTAAATACCTTTGGGCAGGGGTCCATTGGGGCCTCTGGTGGCGCAACAGGCTAATGCAGCCTATTATTAACAGCAAGTGCTTGCAATATTGCAGGTTCAAGTCCCACCAGGCCCAAGGTTGACTCAGCCTTCCATCCTTTATAAGGTAGGTAAAATGAGGACCCAGATTGTTGGGGGGCAATAAGTTGACTTTGTATATAGTATACAAATGGATGAAGACTATTGCTTGACATAGTGTAAGCCGCCCTGAGTCTTCGGAGAAGGGCGGGATATAAATGCAAAAAAAAAAAAAATGTAACTTCAAATGTCTGCTAAGTCTAAAGTAAAGGATTACCTATACTATACCTATACTGAGCTAAATCATGGCTTAGGACTTAATTATTTGAGGGAACATCTCTCATTCATACCTTCTCTCAATCATATCTGCTCAGATAGAGTTTGTATCCTATTCCCATTGATAAAAGTCCTATTGGTTAAGCAATACCATATGATTGCATCCCCAAAACTTGCCTTATCTATCTATCTATCTATCTATCTATCTATCTATCTATCTATCTATCTATCTATCTATCTATCTATCTATCTTTCTATTTCTCTATCTATCATCTATTTTCTTTCTATCTATCTATCTATCTATCTATCTATCTATCTATCTATCTATCTATCTATCTATCTATCTATCTATCTATCCAGTGCTGAGATTCAAGTAATTTAACAACCGGTTCTCTGCCCTAATGATTTCTTCCAACAACCAGTTTGCCAAACTGCTCAGAAAGTTAGCAACCGGTTCTCCCGAAGTGGTGCGAACTGGCTGAATCCAATCACTGTATCTATCTATCTATCTATCTATCTATCTAAGCAACTTAGAACTAAGGATAAATTTTCTGACAGCTGGAACAATTAATCAGTGGAACAACTTGCCTCCAGAAGTTGTGAATGCTCCAACATCGGAAGTTTTTTTAGAAGCGACTGGACAACCATTTGCCTGAAGTGGTGTAGAGTTTCCTGCCTAAGAAGGGGGTTGGACTAGAAGACCTCCAAGGTCTTTTCCAACTCTGTTAAATTAAATTACATTAAATATGTTTTTCATAGACCCAGAACCCGATGTCCTTATGACCATGGTTTATAAATATAAGCAAAATCAGGAGAAAATACTTGAGAAAGTTCCGTACATTAGCAAAATGGAATTATTAGGCAAAGTGGTCACGCAACACAATTTGTATTCAATTTGAAAATATGATGAAGAAGGGAGAATCAATTAAAATTTAGAAAAATTAGAAACTGAAAGAAATTGAAATGGACACATTCATCATGAGTCATACTCCACAAGGAACCCTGGGTAGGAGAAACAGATAGTGTGCCCCACACTGGCTTTCTTTTTCAGGACATGGCTTTCTGATTTATCATTGTCAAGTTTCCATCGCTAATTGTGCAGTGCCAGGTACAGTCCAATTAATAGACTACAGAATAGTTAAATGCTTGGCAAGAGGCAGAAATGTCAGTAGAAATTCATTTCCAGCTGCATAGAAATGGGATAAAAATGACATTGCATTTCTCTGGGGGTATCCTGCTGACCACAATCTGTCTTAACTTGATTACTAAATAAATACAGAAAAGAGCAAAAGTCTTATTCAGTATGCACCCAAGGACTTGCAGTTATTTCATTAACATTCTTTACAGCAAAATGCAACTCTCTTCCCGTTTCAGACTTGCTCCTGGCATTGTGAGGGTCACTGTTTCTGCTTTCCTTTTCCTCTTTTCCTTTAACATGTAGGCTTAGAATAGATCTGTTGTTAGTATGAAATTTGTCCTTCAGCCCTCACTGCTTTGGTAGAATCACCATACATAGGTTTGTTAGACACTGTTTTAAAATATTTGATTGGTGCTAGGTTCTAGGTAGAAACTGCCTTAACCATCAAAAAGCTTCCTTTGAGCCCGTTTAGAATTTTAAGAAATAGTGCAAGAATTTATATAGAAATTATCTTTGCCGGATGCAGAATAATAGGTCACACAGCTTTCTGGAAATTAAAAGGACATTTTCCCATTCCATGAAATGAGATAGATTTCCCAAGCTAGGAAAATGGCATATCTAAATGGGGAGACCGGTCATAAAACTTTGAGTCTGGTTGTCAGCCCTGGAAGCCATCTTTTCTTTTGGATCTTCAAGGCTGCCACACTTAGTGCTGTGGGAAAGTGGGAGGTTGTGTGGAGGGGAGGCTGTGTGGAGTTGGTAGGGTTATTTAGCCATAACAACATTCTTTTCTCTTTCAACTTTTATCAATGGTTGAAACGGAAAGGAGAGACGAAAAATATGAACTGACTAGGATTCATAGAGTGGAGAATTAAAGTTATGTATGTAATTGCAATAGAACAAAAGTGGATAAGACAAATGTATAAGTAATATAGATAAAAGAAGGATGTTTTCATATATGTAAATACTCAATAGACCAAATGTATATAAGTAGCAGGGGTGAAATCCACCAGGTTCTGACAGGTTCTGGAGAACTGGTAGCGGAAATTTTGAGTAGTTTGGAGAACTGGCAAATACCACTTCTGGCTGGCCCCAGAGTGGGGTGGGAATGGAAATTTTTCAATATCCTTCCCCCAGGAGTGGGGAGAGAATGGTTATTTTGCAGTACCCTTCCCCTGGAGTGGGGTGGGAATGGAGATTTTGCAGTATCCTTCCCCTGGAGTGGGGTGGGAATGGAGATTTTGCAGTATCCTTTCCCTGCCATGCCCACCAAGCCATGCTCACCAAGCCACATCATGCCCACCAAGCCACGCCCACAGAAACGGTAAAAAAATTGGGATTTTACCACTGATAAGTAGTAAGGTATATATGATGCTTATATTTTATTTTAGCATGTATGGTAAAGACAATGCCAGGACGGTTACACTGTGTCCAATGTTTTAATATATGTTTAATAAAAATTATATTTAAAAAAACACATTCTTTTCTCTGAGAGTAAAGGACATTCAGCCTGCACCTGGAGTGACGTGACTGGGAGGCATCTCCAGTTGGGATGGTGGATTGATTGGACCACGTGATGGACATGTGAGCACAGGGGAAGGGACTTTGACTTTCTTTTGGGTGGGGAAATCCTGGAAGCTTTCAGAATTGGGTTTTCCCAGATGTGCCAATATGACATCTCTAATAAAATGGATCTTTGAGGAATTGCTTGCCTCGGAGTCTTATTTGGTTGGAGCTGTATTACTTGGAACCCTATTCATTCTCAGTTCTATGGTTAGCACTGGGATTAAACCAAGGCTGACTAAGCCACTGTACCTAGGGACTCCAGGTCATATTTTTTGTATGGTTGTAATGTGGAATATATGTTAAAGGAAGCTGGATTGGAAAAAGATGAGTGTGATTTTAAAATTGGAGGAAGAAACATCAAGGATCTGTGCTAGGCTGTGATAACCAAAAATATAAAGGATTGTTGTGGTCCGCCAGCAGTCTGCAAAGCTGGCAGCTGAGTTGGACAGTGAGTAGGCTGGGGAGGAATATGGGCCTGTCCTGGAGTCTGGGGAAGGCTCGGACGAGGCAGAGATGGGGCCAGGGCCATCTGGAACTCCAAAGCCTTCAGAGTCGGACATCAGAGAGGCAGAGGAACAGGAGAAGCCTGTTCCTAGTGCATGCATGCACAGATCAGCCAGAAGGCAAGAACAGTTAAAACAAAAGAGACGACTCAGGAGTAAGACCTGGAGATGATTGGCCCCTCCCACAAGGCTTAAAAGAGGAGCAAAGCCATGTGGGCCCTTCGCAGGAAAGCAACGTTGTTAATTCTGTTCAGTTTAAAGTCTGAAGCTCTGTTTGATTCTGGACTCGGTGTGGCTTTGCCAAGTAAGTCTTTGGCAGCGTGTCAAGAGAGGTAAAGGTGGGTGATTATACCGAAGGACTTCTCCCGAAGGACTTTTGCAACTAATTGGGACTCAGCTGTGAATGAATGTAATTCACAACTGTTGCAATAAAAGAGGTTTTTGGGACTACTCGTGTGTGTTAATGACTCAAGAAGCCTATCACAACAAGGATCTGCAAACTCTACTAATAAAAGTTGAGGAACAAAGTGAAAAGATGTGACTAAAATTAAATAGAAAGAAGATCAAACGAGTGACAGCAGGTAGATCAACCTTAGAATCGCCAATGAAGATATTGAATTGATGGATAGTTTTTACAGTCTAGCAGAGTCATGAAGGCCATGAAAAAGATATTCAGATACTGTGATACGCCTATATCTATGAAGATCAGAATAGTGCAAGTAACTGTATTCACTGTGACAGTTTTGGAAGCCAAAGTTGAATTTGAAGAACCAGGATAAGAAGAGTATTGGTGTTTTTGAACTTTGACGTTGGAAAAGATTCCCAAGAACAGCTAAGAAAACAAACAATTGGATTGTTGATTAAACCAACTTTTGATTTATTCTTACCTGAGGCACAAATGACCAGGTTCAAATTACATCTTCTTTTGGACATATAAAGCAAAGGCCCAGCTCTCTTAAAAAAAAAAAAGGCCTAATGCTCAGAAATCTGAAAAGAAAGAGAAGAGGATAACTAGCTGCAAGATGGAATGCAGAGTTTTTGAAATTGCACTTGTAGTGGGGGATGCATTCATATTACTTGGAGAAAATCAGAGGAGTCTGCTGCAGGAGGAATTGAAAAAGAAAATCAAGAGGGGACCAAAAATTATGGAATTGAAACCCCATATTAAAAAGGCAGGGTATGAATCACATGGCTATGGCTACGATTTATTTTCTTTTTAGTCCCCTGTAGATGGTCTGTAGTACTGTCTGCCACTGGGAAGACCCACATGTCATGAATCTTGTGAGTATAGGAGATAGCAGCTGGATTTTCTCCAACCTGACCAGATGGGGAGATATTATTTTGACGAGGCGTTCCCAAATGTATCCTGGCACTTTAAAGATTATTATAAGTATTTGTCATCCAATGATTTTTCACTTGACAATGTACAATGATGAGGGAAAGAACATGAAATCATCAGGTCTGGAATATTTTCTACCCTGTTTCCAGACGACTTATGCTTTCAAGGAAAAGAAAGATTTCAAATCAACATTTAAGGAAATTTTCCTCAGATGATAAACATCTGCTTGCCTCCCTTGATCCAAGTTTGATAGAAACTCATTTATTTTTGTACTTGGGAAAGCCGTCTTGATAGATCCACTTAAAATTGGGTCTTCAGTCTTTTGCAATACAATTAGCTCAATGCCCTTCTACCTTTTAAGTGGGGAAAGGGAGATATACGCTTTGATCACATTAAACCAATTAAAATAATTTCCACTGTCTAAAGATTTTACATTAACTAGAATCCACAAACTATTCTATTTTTACACTTCATAAAAGTCGATAATACAGTTCCCTGCTCAAAAAATTACATATGTGTTTATAGTTTAAACAAAATTGCATTTTAAAAAGCACTCATTGGGAGAAATTGCTGCGAAAAGCATTCGTGTAGTTTTAGGAAAGATACTGTATAAACTCACTAAAATATTTATGCATAGAAATGTGCAGATGAAAAGGCATTTGATTTGTCATGCAGATTTTAACAACATTTGGATGGAGAAACAATATAAAATGAACTAAAGCTTTAAAAAGACTATGAATGTGGCAAAAAGAATACAGATAGATTTATCCTTCCTGCATTAAAGATCTTTCATTCATTCTTATGCATTTTTACTTAGAAGTAAGTTGGCTATTTTCAAAGAAGGAGACATAGGACCTTTAAACATCATCTTGTAGATTCCTTGTCAAGTTTAGTAGGAAGTAACTTCAGATTGGTCTGGGAGGGATTTTCTACTAAGGAGTTGTGCTTTTGATTACCACTTTAATAAGCTTTTCTGTGGCTGAATATCCTAGAATTCTAAGATGCCAAAGCTTACTTATATATCTGGCAGCTTGAGGTTGACTAAAACTATTATGTTTAGATTGAAATAATTATTTTTTTCTGCTGGCAGTTTCTCTATTTTTGGTCTTGCCTCTTCAGGGACTTTCCCTGAAGAATGCTATACAAGTGCTTGAATTGGATTAGATTGGATTTTCAATCACTCATTTTATTCATAAACTTGCTCATAACTGAACTGCATCAGTTTTTAAAGCACATTTGTTTACAGCCTGTTTAGTAGCTGATAAGTACCACTCTTGTAATCATTTTATTTGTATCAGTTGTCCCAGGCAATCCTACCGAGGTGGGGTCTAAATCAATACATTGTTTCTCATTATTATGCTTATGGGTTCTCCATTCTTCTCACTGGTTGTTAAAAATACCGAAAGAGGGAAAGTTCAAAGCTGTAAAGTCACATTAACATTAGCATTTGTCCTTCTGGGCTTGCATTAGATGGAGGGAGGGAAGGAAGGAAGGAAGGAAGGAAGGAAGGAAGGAAGGAAGGAAGGAAGGAAGGAAGGAAGGAAGGAAAAGAGAGAGGGAGAGAGCGAGGAAGGAAGGAAGGAAGGAACAAAGGAAAGGAAGGAGGGAGAAAAGGAAGGAAGGGAGGGAGGGAGGGAGGGAGGGAAGGAAGGAAGGAAGGAAGGAAGGAAGGAAGGAAGGAAGGAAGGAAGGAAGGAAGGAAGGAAGAATAGATTCTGCAACTCCTTCTGTATATGACAAAGAGCCAATCTTCATATATAACTAATACCATATCACCTTAAAAAAGAAGTTCAGCAAAAACCATGTCTAGGGAATTTCCCCCCAAAATGCTAGAGTAAAGCAATAAAACAAATCTGGGACTAGAAAATCCCAATCTAGTTGTTGGAATTAAAAATGCAAAGTTGAGCATTTTGTATACATTACTTAATTACATACTTCAGTCTAGCTTTATCCATTGGGAAATGTTATGATGTGATTAGCCTTGGGAGGTGGTTGAAAGTATGCTTAGTGTGTGTATGAGAGCGAGCGAGAGTGTGTGGGACAGGGAGAAGGAGTGTGGAGAAATGAGTAATTTTGAAATATATTTTTATTCAGGAAAGATATGGCAGGTGGAGATGACTCTCCTTCCCTAATTCAAAGTTCTCTGAAAAGCTCTGACTCCACCCATGGTAAAAAGGTGACACTACAGCCGTGACAAATGTCTGGTTGTTTGTTGATATAAAAAGCCCTGGTGGGGATGAGAGAAAGGATGAAGGGGGACATTGATCATTGAATTCAGTGGTCAACAAGTCCCATTTCAATGCATGACAGCCTCATGGCCTGACCCCAACCTTTGGGGATGAGTGAACAAATCATAGGAATATGACTCTTCCATACTGTATTGTTCTGTCCCTCCTCGCCTCCGTCCGAGCGATGGCTTAATTAGCCGGCACTATCAGCTCTGGCAGCAAACTAGCGAGCGTTTGCCAAGTGACTCTGTTATCTCCCTTGATGCCGATGAGCCACCCAGGAATAAACAGTACTTCAGCTCTAGTTAAGCAATTGATTTGCCTGCTACGAAGAGGCATAGCAGTCCCCGCTGGTTTTATATCCTATGGAGTGTGGCTCCATGACTCAGCACTTCCTAGGCCTGCCCCACCCCTGCTTCTGTTGTTCCTGCCTCTCTGCCTACGAAATCTAGGGTCCAGCCAGACAAGAAACAATGAATGGAAACTAATCAAGGAGAGAAGCAACCTAGAACTAAGAAGAAATTTCCTAACAGTAAAAACAATTAAACAATTAATCATAAGGATTGCCAGTAACAAGTTATAGTCATACAGTCATAAGTGGAAAGAGATTGGTGATGGGAACTATGAAACGATTAATAGTAGTGCAGATTCGGTAAATAGTCTGACAGTGTTGAGTGAATTATTTGTTTAGCAGAGTGATGGCCTTTGGGAAAAAACTGTTCTTGTGTCTAGTTGTTCTGGTGTGCAGTGCTCTATAGCGTCGTTTTGAGGGTAGGAGTTGAAACAGTTTATGTCCAGGATGCGAGGGATCTGCAAATATTTTCACGGCCCTCTTCTTGATTCGTGCAGTATACAGGTCCTCAATGGAAGGCAAGTTGGTAGTAATTATTTTTTCTGCAGTTCTAATTATCCTCTGAAGTCTGTGTTTTTCTTGTTGGGTTGCAGAACCGAACCAGACAGTTATAGAGGTGCAAATGACAGACTCAATAATTCCTCTGTAGAATTGGATCAGCAGCTCCTTGGGCAGTTTGAGCTTACTGAGTTGGCGCAGTAAGACATGGAATGTCTTGCCTTCAGATGTTGGGGTTGCTCCATCACTGGAGGCTTTTAAGAAGAGACTGGACAGCCATTTATCTATAGGGTCACCTGGTTGAGCAGAGAGTTTGACTAGAAGACCTCTAAGGTACCTTCCAATTGGGTTATTCGGTTATTTATTCTGTCATCCTATAATGATCCAGATGTTTGCATATTTCTAGAGTATCAAATGTAGCCTTTGAATTATGGCAGGTGGTCTCTTTCAATAGCTCGTGTGTGTGTGTGTGTGTGAGAGAGAGAGGGGGGGGATGTGTGTAAGTGTTAAGGGGAAGTCCAGGAAATATGAGCCTTCATTCAAAATTATTGAATGGGATGCATAGATTATAGAATATGCTTACTTTAAATGAAGTACTCCTACTCACCTAAGCAGAGCCAGTTGTTATTCCTCTAAATACTACATTTGGATGAGTATATTTAATGAACAGTCATTAAAGATGAATTCTTGAAGTTTCTATTGTATGCATTGTATTTAATCCAGAGTGAAAACTATTGCACAATAACATAAATGCAGGCAACTTAAATTTTAAAATCATTCATCGTATTAGGGTTAGAGAAAGCCTCAAGCTTCTGTATTTTAAAAGGGCTGCTATAAAACCTGGGAAAAAAAACTGTTACCCATTTTCCCTACATAATGTCTTGGGTTGCATAATTATTAGAGCACAAAACAGACTATTTTGGCTTAGAGAAAACAAATTTTGCAATGCTATCTTCAGCTGACGGCATTTTAGGACAGAAGGTAATAATAGATTTTATACTGTCCCTGATGGGTCTTTTCTTGTGACTACAAATGAAATGAATAATAAAAGAAATGGGTTTTTAGTAGTAGGTATGGGATGAAAAGAATGCCAATGAAACTATTGAAATCTGATGCTGTCACCTTCAAGTTTTGGCAATTCCTTTCTCCTTCTGGATGATATTTTCCCTGTTTAGGAAAAAACCTTTCATTATTTTGTTGATTTTACAAGGAAAGTTGGAACTTGAAGTTCTTAAGATCTTGCTGGATCACATCTATTGGTGATAGTAGATATTCCTAGACTAGAGGCTGGAACCTTTTATCTTACAGAGCAGTGGTGGGTTGCTACCAGTTCACACCAGTTCGGGCGAACCGGTAGCGGCAGTGGGAGGCTCCGCCCACCTGCCCAGACATCATCAAAAATACTCTGCACATGCACAGAACCTTCTGTGCATGCGCAGAAGCGCCACACGCTCCCAATAGCACCAGGATTTGAATCCCACTACTGTTACAGAGACTCCAACATTTCAAGTATGCCTCTTTCTGTACCTCTGCCCTACGGACATGCATTTTCCCGCTGTCTTAAAAATAACCACAATAGGCTTTTAATACCACTGGCCTAAACTGCATTCTAAAGGGGGTCTGTGATTGCAATTGGTAAAATAATATTAATTATGCAACATATTTTCCCCCAGTGGCTAAGGAAATGTCACAAGCTGGACATGAAGACCACACTAGTTCCCCTCTTACTGCCTAACATTTAATATTGTCTATAGCAGAAGCTTGTGTCTGCACAAGAGGTTCTCATATAAATGCTGGTAGACTTAGTACCCATTAATCCTCTTTTATGAATTGATGGTGGATATGTCTCATTTTGAAAGCCAATCACACTTCTAGAAATCTAACGATGTGAAAGACAAATAAATACAAACTCTCCGGGGTGATTTTTCTAATAATCAGCGTAAATTGTAGGCATTTGTTTCAGTGCAATTGGTGAAGGCTGCCTGATAAATTAAAATGCCTTAAAATATTTTGCGGCTGAATATATGAAAGGTTTTGAATCTCACTGTTCTGCAATAAATCCTATTGCCAGGAATGAAGTGTTGATCTGGGCATTGGTTATTCCAGAATTTCATTTGAACTAAAACACATTCCTCATCATCTGACAATACTTTAAATTAAAATTACCGGCAGTACATTTCGAAGCACCTTGTGGATATTTCATGTGGAGGGTGTTTAATAATCACATCTGCTGTTACCAACAGCAAAGCAATGAAATATGCACTCAGGTATTTCTTGGTTTGTAATTGCTGTAGAAGAGCGAATCCATTATTAGCGCAGTGCAATTATGGCAGGGGAGAAGATTTTTCTTTTTTTAAAAAAAAAAATGCGAAGAAAATCAAATGTAAATGCTAAAATGTTGCTCTGTTAAATCACAATGCCTGTCATAGTGAAGCTGCCAAACATTTTGGACAAGGTCTGTTCTTCTGTCTTTGAAAGTACATGCAAAACGCAGCTGGTGTCCAACCTGTTTTCTAGTGGGACCATTTGTATGCCAGAGCAGTCAGTAAACATTTAAGCAAATAACAATCAGAAACGCTGGGCCAAATTCATCACTGAGGCAAAGCTGCGTTTGTCTATCCAGCAGGCTCTAGAGCGGGGGTTGGTCCACTGGCTTTTATCGCAGCTCAGTGCAGGAATCTTAATCATCAGCTAGATTGTGTCCTGAGAATTTGTGTGCGCGTATGTATGTGTGTATAGCTGATGGCTGGTGATAGTCGCCTTACAAAACAGAGAGGGATTCTGTTTGGTAACCTTTCAGCAACACTCATAGCTGAGATAAAAGAAAATGAGGAAATGCAGCTGTCACTCTTTTTCCAAATGAAGAACCATATTGAGAAGAAACATCTGTTGTGGTTGGCTCTGAATGCCAATAGCTGGTTCTCGTTCCAGTTTATGCAAGTTTGCCTCTACTACTTCTTTTTCAGGTATCTCAGAACGTGTGGCCAGGAAAACATGCATAACTGTGAGTATCTGTAATTAGGAAGAAACTACCAAGAAAAGTTGAGCTGCAGTAACTTACAGTTTCAGCGAAGATAAAGAAAATACAGCGAAGATTTAAATCAGTCATAAAGAAGCATACAGAGATAAATAACATCTGTATTGGGGTGAAATGCTACCGGTTCGCTCCAGTTCTGTAGTAAAAAAATGCTTTGAAAAAGTAAAAAAAAAAAGGTTTCAATGATTGCGTGGCACAGCTGTGATTGTCGGAACCTTTTTTTTTTTTACTTTATTAAAGCATTTTTTTACTACTGGTTCAGGCGAATAGGTAGTCAAAAATGCTTTAAAAAGTTTTTTAAAAAGTTTTTGACGATTGCGCAGCATAGCTGTGATCGTTGGAATCTTTTTTTTCTTTTTTAAAGCATTTTTTTACTACCGGTTCGGGCGAATAAAAAAGAGGGGGTTCTGATGATCGCGCGGCACAGCTGTGATCATTGGAACCTTTTTAAAAACCTTTATAAAGCATTTTTTTACTACCTATTCGCCCGAAACAGTAGTAAAAAAAATGCTTAAAAAAAGTAAAAAAAGAGAGTTGGCCACGCCCACCCAGTCACATGACCCCCACCAAGCCACGCCCACCAAGCCACGCCCATAGAACTGGTAGCAACAAATTTTACGTTTCACCAGTGATCTATATACCATGCCAAAGAGAAAATTAAAAAAGTCAAAAAGGAAACAAAAAGACCAAAAGACCTCCTCATCAGCAATCAACACCCAGATGAGCAGAGATTAACACCAAGGTTAACACTAGACCAATAATCAAGAAGTAATCAATACCCCAATCAAAGAATTACCAATGCAGAGAAACAAGTGAAGTATTACAACTGCCTAATAAAGGAATCATCAAGACCACTCGACCAACACTGGCAGGGGAAGCCACTGTCAATTGAGAGCAAACCACACTCCCTTCTAACAATGATAATGTTACCTAGTTTGGTAATGAAATGTCTGCAAGAAGCTCAGAGAGTACCAAGAACCCCACAGTTCAATCCTGAGCTACGAATGTTCTCTTCTTAAATGCTTGCACTATTTTAATAATATGAAGAAAAGCACATATATAAGATTCTTCTACGGAAACATTTGGAATGAAAGCTCTGATGCTAAGAGAACAGTTCTATTCTCCATTTCTCCAAGGACGTTTGGATAACACACAACTTCCCTTCCATATAAGCTTTATTTGTTCTTGCTAGTTGCAAAGTCGTGTCCAACCCATCATGACCCCATGGACAACGTTCCTCCAGGCCTTCCTATCCTCTACTATCCTCTGGAGTCCCTTTAAACTCATGCCTACTGCTTCAGTAACTCCATCCAGCCACCTCGTTCTCTGTCGTCCCCTTCTTCTTTTGCCCTCAATCGTTCCCAGCATTAGGCTCTTCTCCAGTGAGTCCTTCCTTCTCATTAGGTGGCCAAAGTATTTGTGTTTCATCTTCAGGATCTGGCCTTCTAAAGAGCAGTCAGGGTTGATCTCCTCCAGGACTGACTTGTTTGTTCGCCTTGCAGTCCAAGGGACTCGCAGGAGTCTTCTCCAGTACCAGAATTCAAAGGCCTCAATTCTTTGGCGCTCAGCCTTTCTTACGGTCCAATTTTCACAGCCATACATTGCAACTAAGAAAACCATAGCCTTGACTATACACACTTTTGTTGGCAGGGTGATGTCTCTGCTTTTTAGTACGCTGTCTAGCTTTGCCATGGCTTTCCTCCTCAGGAGCTAGCGTCTTTTAATTTCTTGGCTGCAGTCCCCATCTGTGGTGATATTGGAACCCAGGAAAATAAAATCTGTCACTAACTCCATTTCTTCCCCATCTATTTGCCATGAATTGAGAGGGCCGGGTGCCATGATCTCAGTTATAATCTTTATAACATTATTCTATTCTCAGAGCAGGTTGTAGGGCTTCTGGTTGGTCCAAGGCCTCTAGTGTATAGTGACCAGATGTCCCGCTTTTGGCGGGACAGTCCTGCTTTTTAATAATTTGTTCCATGTCCCGCTGCAATTCCAAAGAGTCGTGATTTTTTTTTGTTTCACTCCCATTTTCCTTCTGAAAATGGGAGGCAGCAACGCAAGAAGAGGAGGCAGAGAAGGGGGAGTGGCAGAGAAGGGGGCGCGAGAGGGAGGAGAGACGCCGCCTGACTTCACCCGAGAGGAAGAGAAGAGCGGAGAGGAGAGCCGAGGAGAGCCGAGCCTGCCTGGAAGAGCGGAGACGCAGCAGCTGATCCTCCTCCTTCAGGCAGGTGGCAAGACTCAGTGCGCATGCGCAGCCCCCCCGCCCCCCCTGTCAACAGTGTCCCGCTTTGCCATGGCTGAAATCTGGTCACTTTACTCTAGTGAGTCCTGAAATATGACTGGAGAAACATGGGACACAATGTACAATCAGACTTTTTGGATTATATAAGCACAAGGCACTTAATTTATTACACATGAAATGGGGGTTGGGTGGATGAAAAGTAAAGGGATACGACCAAGAAATTGCCTTAATATTTTGGGAGGCAACTCAGAATATCAATGTAATGATTTTTTTAAAAACAATTTTCTACATATGAACAGTCGCAAATATGTAGCCACCAAGAAAACGAACATTTCAACCGTATTACAGTATTATATTAAAACAATTGTTTCCATAGCTATCTGTATGAAGTGCTGATAGAAAAAGATTTCAACAGCCTTTCAATTGATAGGCTTTTATTCTAGGTACCCACTGGCTAAATTATCCTCACTCTTACTGAAACTGTCTGTTAGCAAGTAATTCTTTCTGACAATAGAGATACTTATCTAGTGTTAAGTACATCTGCTAATTTGCTGACATCTATGATAATATCCCATTCATGAAACTAAACAGATGGTACTGCTTAGAATACGGTAAACTATTTTTTCCACTCATTTTGCTTTCCGATGTAGGAAGTTAGCACCTACCCTCCTCCTAGAAGAATGAAATATTTTAGAAAATATTTAAAAGGCAGAATATATTTCCCTGGATGAGAAATGGAGAAACATGTTTTAAAGACAAAGCAACTCCCCCCCACCTTTGTCAATGGGCCATTAAGGCTTGAGCCAGTCCATTGTCTACATGACAAAGATAGGATTAGCCCCTACCCATCTAGCAACAGAATCTTACCACATGGCAAGGCTCAAGCAAGCTTGAGAGACAACCTACAACATTAGCTAAGACCCCCACCCCCTGGGAGTCTGACAACCAATCAGGATACTCTTCCTGTGCCCCAGAAAGTTTAAAGCTCAGAAAAAGCATAAAACCAGGGAGCACACAGGATTTCAGCCTTTTTTCTGTTCAGGATCTCAAGCCATGTGATCCTGACCACCATTAAACCATCTTTCCAAGCAGTCTCCATGTTTCCAGTGTCTTTGTCCCCACTTGGAACTGAACCCAGATGGATATTTCTTCCAACACCGAGAACAAATTTAAGCTCAGTTAACTTCTGAATGTACAGTCCAGATTTCAGAACCTCAACAAGGTTAACACTGTGACTTTGAAATACAGTCTATACTTGACCTGGGATTCGGTGGTCCATTCAATCCTTTCTTTAATTTGATTTCCACCTTTCATTTGTCTTTCTAGCATGAATTCCTAGGCAAATGGTATGTGGTGTTTACATGCCACCTGGAAGAGAAATGACTTTTATAAGCAAGTAACAACCAAAACATGGCTTTGGAAAGAGAGAGGGAGGGAGGGAGGGAGGGAGGGAGGGAGGGAGGGAGGGAAAGGGGGAGGGAGGAAGGGAGAGGGGGAGGGAGAGAGAGAAAAGAAAGAGAGAGAAAGAAAGAGAGAAAGAGAGAGAGAGAAGAGAAGAGAGAGAGGGAGAAAGAAAGAAAGAAAGAAAGAAAGAAAGAAAGAAAGAAAGAAAGAAAGAAAGAAAGAAAGAAAGAAAGCTTTTTATTTCCAGATAACTAAACCCATGCAGGAAATGCTTGCCTTGCATCTTTATTTGTTTTTAAGTATATGCTGTATCACTTTTCTTTAAAGTGCTCCTGTGGGCTAAACTAAAAGTGACAATAATTGCACAGATGCAATTAAATATGAGTGTTTTAGCTACGGAGAAGCTTGGACTGAATTTGTGCCTTGAAGAAGGAAGAGCTGAGGGTTTTTTTCTTTTTACCCATGCCATGGACTAAATAAAAATCCCTTCTCTACTGTTGCTATTTGAAATATGAAGGCAATCTTCCACTTATAGCGTTGGGACTTCTTTGAGACGCAGATAGTGACTTCCCAAACAGAGAAAATAAAATTATTATTTAAAAGAAATGATGGCACTCTGACAGAGAAGGAAACATTGTCTTCCAGAAGGGCTCAATCCCAAGATTGTCCTGGCTTTCCCAAAGCTACTATTTGCAGAGCAAAAATTGAGCTATTAATTGAATCGATGTGATTCACATTACATTTAATTTGGCCATTATGAAGCAAACAAGACAAGTTTCCAAAATACAAAGGCTTTGCTCTGCTGACAAAAGCAGAAGGGCATCAGAGGACTTTGGGCTTAGGGAAGGAGTTCAACTGCTTTGTCCCAATCTTCCCGTTATTGAATTCTGAATTGTATCCATGACTCATTGCTGTTTTCAAATCAGTAGGTCAGCAAAATTCCTGATATGATATATCTACCATTCTAGTTATTCTGAATGCACATAAAAATACAAAATAATTGGCCAGGATATGCTATCATGAGGTATAGTCTTGATGCTATTTTTACATATAAGAAGACCTTATAGTAACAGAGTTGGAAAGGACCTTGGAGGTCATCTAGTCCAACCCCCTGCTCACACAGGAGACTTGTACTAAGGACTCGAACCGCCAAACTGCCGACCTTTCTGATTGATAAGCTCAGTGTCTTAACCGCTGAGCCACCTATTCAGATTTTAGTATATTGGACTATTTAATTCAGCACGTTTTAAGGTTGGAGAATGGAAGTCCCCTCTGACTGGTAAGGAGGAGACCACTCATTGCTTTTCTACTGCCCAGTTAGAATGGGTACATTTCAGTGGTGAAATCCAAATTTTTTTTACTACTGGTTCTGTGGGAGTGGCTTGGTGGGCGTGGGAGGGGAAAGATACTGCAAAATCACCATTCCCACCCCACTCTGAGGCCAGCCAGAGGTGGCATTTGCCGGTTCTCCGAACTACTCAAAATTTCCGCTACTGGTTCTCCAGAACCTGTCAGAACCTGCTGGATTTCACCCCTGGTACATTTAAGGTAAATTGAAAGCTGTTCCTCCACCCTCGTCAGTGTCATAACAGGTGGTACCCCCTAACTGAGCTTGCTAAGTGGGGTCAAACCTTATCATATTTGGACTGGAGATAGATGAAAAAAAAATCTTGGACTTTTCGGCTAGATTAGGAAGTTAAACTAATCATCTTGGAAGAATGGAATGATAAATCATTTCCATGCTATAGGGCAGTGGTGGTGAACCTTTTACTTACCGAATGCCAAACAGGTACTGTTCTGTTTCCCTTCCCCCAATACTCCCAGCAAAGAGTCAGTCAGAGGCCTCCTTTTCTGATTTATTTACATATATATAAATGTCCTGGCTACGTCTACCCACGGGCCTGCCAAGTTTCTGGAGATAACAAGGAAATTACAGATAAGGCCAGAATTACTCACGAATATATTCTTCCCTCCGTTGATACAGATTGCCCGCCCAAATTCATTACTTTGTCCAAGACAAAAAACCAGGAAGTCCCACCTCCTATTTATAGTCTCTGCAGATGTCACTGCATGACAATTATGACTTGGCTTTGTCCCAACTCTTCCGCTGCTGCGCACGCCGATCACGCCTACGTAACCTTGCATCACTCCAAAACTGTTCTTGGGGCGTTGCCAAATCAGAAGGAGGCTCCATGGAATCAGGCTTTGCCGGCCCCTCCTCCTCCCTTTGAGTGGGTGCCAGGGAGGGAAAGGGCTCAAGAGAAGCAGGGCTGGCCAGGTCTTCTCCCTCACTTTCTGAATCATCCGAGTCCAGGAGTCCGGGTCCAGGAACCTGGGTCACAACAGGTACGCGGTTTGTGCACTTCGCGCACATGTGTGCTATCCACGCTAATGTGTGGCTCCTCCTCCATGTGCTTTGCACGCAGCTGCACCATCTGTGCATGCCCACAGCTTTCGCATGTGCCCCCCATGCTCTGCACATGCAATCACACCATATGCACATGCATGCAGTTTATTGCACATGCATAAACACCATGTATGCATCCACGCACTGCATGCAAATACTCTTGCGCAGGAGATCTCCGAAGACCAGCTGGGTCCCCTGAATTGCGCACAGGCACACTGGAGGCCCCAACAGCAACTGAGGGGGGGGCATGCGCAGCTGCAGGTGAGTTGGGCAACAGCTAGTGTGCCCGGAAAGATGGCTCTTTCTTCCTTGCATGCCATAGGTTCACCATCACGGCTATAGGGTAAAAAAATAACAGATGTAACACAAGGACCTGCCCTTGATTCTAAGAGATAGCTTTCTAAAATTCTTTCAATGATGCTGCGTTGATAAGTTCTCTGTCCTCCCTCGCTGAGAATTTTTACACTGGTCTTCTTAGCTGACTAGAAATAACAAAAGTTACACACACACACTCTCTCTCTCTCTCTCTCTCACACACACACACTCAAATAACAGGACTGGGGAAAGACAAAGGCCTGTTTAGTACAGAAAGGAAAGCAAAGGGTTTTCTATAGCTGCCACAGATTGGGCATTATGATGGAAAGTACAGTAGTTAGTAGCTATGTACCATAGCTAAGCGTGTAATAAGGGCATTTGGAGAAAGACATCTGGTGAGTACATCAGATTGGTCAAAATATGAGTGAACTTAGAATAAGTGTGTCACACACACTTGTATATGAGATAGAGGTGTGATGAGCAAAACTTCATTGGTTCAACAACAGCTTGATGGCCACAAGAGAAAGGTGAGCATGAACAGAACCATTAAATGTTACATAGGACCATCTGGGAAAGTCTGTGCTTCTACTGGGAAAGTCTAAGCTTTTAATGACTGTCTTAGACTTTAAAAGAAATGACTTTAACAAACTTACAGGCAGCTAAGGAAGTGTTGGAAGAAATGTCCTTCTGTTCCAAGTGGGAGAAAAGACACTGGATTCATGGAAGTTGCTTGGAAAGAAGGTTTATTGATGAACAGGATCACATGGCTTCCTGAGTTCCTGAGCCAAAAAAGGGGGAGAGATGCTGAGAGTGCCTTGGTTTTATGCCCTCTCTGGGCCCCACCCTAGAGCTTCCTGTTCCTGTGTAAGAAATGCACTCTGATTGGTGGCTAGACTCCCAGGGGGCAGAGATTTTAGCTAACTTTGTAGGCTGTCTGTATCCCAGGCTTGGTTGAGCCTTGATGGCTGATGTAATCTTCCCAGGTGCCATGTGGTGAGTTTCTGTTGCTAGATGGGTCCTATTATGTCCTGGAGGCCCTGTCTTTTGTGTTGCAGATGAGCTGTCTCAGGCCTTAATGGCCCACTGACAAAAGGGGGTGGGGGCTGTGTTTCGGCCTCCCTTTTAGGGGAAATACTCTGCCCTTTTAATATTTCCTAAAATATTTCATTTTTCTAGGAGAGGGCTGGGTGATAATTTCCTACAGAAGGTTTGCTATTTCTTGGTAAGATAGAAAAATGTGTGATTCACAGCATCATTACCAACTGCACCAGTGGTGGGTTTCAAATTCTTTTACTACCGGTTCTGTGGGCGTGGCTTGGTGGGCGTGGCATGGCTTGGTGGGCGTGGCTTGGTGGGCGTGGCAGGGGAAGGATAAAGTAAAATCTCCATTCCCATCCCACTCCAGGGGAAGGTTATTGCAAAATCCCCATTTCCTCCCAATCAGCTGGGACTTGGAAGGCAGAGAATAGATGGGGGCGGGGCCAGTCAGAATTTTTGCTACCAGTTGTCTGAACCATTCAAAATTTCCGCTACCGGTTCTTCAGAACTGGTCAGAACCTGCTGAAACCCACCTCTGAACTGCACTCAATATGTAGTTCTTAATCTACATGGAGGGAAGCATATAGTAGAGTAACTCAAAGCTCTGTGAGTTCCAGTACTGTTCCAGAAAATCTTAATAAATGATTTAGACAAAGGAATAGAAGGGGAATTCATCAAATTTGCAGACAATACCAAGCTGGATGGAATTGCCAATGCTTTGCAGTATAAACTTAAAATACAGAAGCATCTTTACAGACTTGGATACTGAGACCTATTCAATAAGATGCAGTTCAGTAAAGAGAAAGGTAAGGTCCTTCACCCAGGCAGAGAAAATCAAATGCCCAGGTATGGAATAGGCTCAGCTGTAATAACTATGAGAGGAATCTAGGTTCTTAGTGGACCACCACTTAAGTATGAGCCAGCAGTGTGCTGCAGCTGCCAAAAAAGCCAATGCCATCCTAGGATTCATCAACGGGGAGATTGCATCAAAATCACAAGCAGTGATAGTACCACTCTGTACTGCACTACTGGTATACTGCACTCAGTTTCGGTTGCCATGATACAGAAAAGATGCTGAGGCCCTTGAAAGAGTGCAGAGTAGAGCAACAAATATGACTAAGGAACTGGAGGCCATGCTATATGATGAACAGCTGAGGTTAAGTAGACATGTCTAGCTTGTTGAAGAGAAGGATAAGGGAGTGACAGGATAACTGTCTTCCAGTACTTGAGGTTCATCACTTTTTCTCCAAAGTACCTGAGGGCAAGACAAGAAGTAATGGGTGGAAGATCATTAAAGAGAGATCCATTCTAGAATTAAGGATAAATTTTCTGACAGTGAGAAGAATTAATGAGTGTAACAGCTTGTCTCCAGAAATTGTGGGTGCTCCATTAGTGGAGGTTTTCAGGCAGAGATTGGGCGACCATTTGTTTGGAATGTTATACAGTCTCCTGCTCAAGAAAGATGTTGGTCTAGAAGACCTCAAAAGTCCTTTCCAACCATGTTATTTTACGTTCTATGTTCTACTTCCTCTCTGAAATTGTTTTCGTTTCGATTTCTCATTTGTTGGTTAGATTTCAACTGCCGCCAGCTTTCTTAGCTTCAGACAATAATGAATTCTTCTCACACTCATTGACTGGGAATGCCAGATAAATCAAACTTCCAACATGCAGGTTGCTCACCTTGCAACCGAGCCTCTGCAAGAATGAATTGCAGACATTATTGTAAAGTGGGAGGGGATCCCACTGTTTCCCTTCTGCTCTTGATCACTGTGCCATTTTCGACAGCAATTTTACCATCTGTTTAACAAACAGAGAAGACCCACAGGGATCCAAATCTACCTACACCATCTCCCTGTGCCCAGTCAACTTTCCTTAAAATCATTGCCATTCTGTGCTTCCATATAATTAGCACTCATGGCAATCAGTGGAATAAATATTGTCTTGAATAAGCAGAGGAACAGCTTCTGGGAGCACTCCTTGGTATATGTACCTGTAAAATGTATAGAGCAACACCTGGCCTTCTAAAATCTTTGTTTGTTTGTTTGCTTGTTTATTTAAATATGTATTGCTTCCCAAGTTAGAAAAAGGGACTCTGGGCAACGTACAA